>NW_026067931.1:8293769-8331061 GCF_014885135.2 Alexandromys fortis
GCCGATTCGGATTCGGTCCTAGAGCCCGAACAGACTGGGCAGGGAGATGCTATGTGGTCAAAGAGGGAAGGGAGTCAGACGGAGGGGGGGGAGGGTTGTGGATGCGAGCTGGGTGGGATAGGAAGAGAGAGGAGGGATTGGGCAGAGTAGCCCCTGAGGATGACCAGGAAGTGTAGGAGGGGTGTCTGAGTTCCCTGTCCTGGGCTGCTGCCGTGGTCAGAAACTCACTCACCCCAGTGATGTCCCTCCTGGTGCCGGGTTCAGGTCTCCTTGCTGCTTGGGTGGTTCGTAAACAAAAGCTAGATAGATATTTTAAATAGATAAAAAGTAACTGTGACCAGTTACTTTTCCTCTCCTAGAACTTTTCCTGAAGAAAAATTGAATAAACTGTTTCTCCAAAATATATTGCTTAGTTCTAGTGGTAGGTGGTATTTCAAGATTGTTACTGAACTGCTGGAAATAGTGTATTGGTCATTTCAATAGACACAATCAATCACATATAGCATATCATAATATTAAGTTTAAAATGACATTTGTATAGTTATACTCTGTAAAATATGAGAACCTATAAGTCAATATAATAACTTTTGCAAATTAGATGTATATAGCTTCCTCTATCTTTATAAAAGTATGATTTCAAATCAGTGCTTACAATTATAACTAAATAATAATTATCCTTTCCTATGACAACTTATATCACTTTTCCACATGAAATTCCTTTTAATCAAAAACAAAACAAAACAAGATAGTTCAGTTACCTAAATTCTATGTTTCTTAGTAAAGGACCAGCAGGTAGGAGGAAGTCTTAGAGCAAAGGAAAATATCAGAGAGATTATAGTACCATGCACGAGAACTGCACAACTTCAAACCAGATAACATAACACCACTGATACGGGAAAGTGGACACAAAATCTACCACTAACCACAGCTCTTTCTGTGTAATTAATACCTGCAAGGGAACAGAATATCATTTTTCTTTTATCAAGACCCATTGTACGTATGAACCACATTCTAGAGTAAACCCCATATCCAGAAGCAGTTAGCCCAAATAATACAAATGCCAAGGTTTTTTTGGTGTATTCTTTTATTTTGGTATTTTTTTTTAAAGAAAAGAAGTTTTCTATTCATCAAAGATGTACAAACCATCAATTGATACATTGGGAAAATTGGTTTAAGTCACAAACTTAGCAGTGATTTCACCACTAACTTTTAAAACTTGAAATCCAGCATTCATAACATAAATAGTTAAAAATGTCTTCTATTGGGGAATTGCAAACTGGTACAACACTGGAGAAGCAGACGGCATAAAATGTGTATTTCAAAAGAAATGTACTTTATACAGAATAACGTGATAGCAAAGATTCAACTCCCAACACCCAGCAATGTCTTTTTTTTTTCCTAGAAATTTATCTGAAGACAAAAAGAAGTCATAAGGATTTGGGCACCATGATGTGTCCTGTAAAGTTGTTGGTGACTTTTGAAAGCAGAAAGGAGTCAAACACCCAATGGTACAGAATCTGTGTGAACCATCACATCTTAGAAACTTTTGGAACATTGGTATAAAAAAAATATTAATTATACATTGTGTGTGGAGACAAATGCAAACAATAGCATAGTAATGCTAGCAATTTGAAAAAAAATAACAAAGAATGCTTGTGTTCATTAAAAACATTTTTGTTCAGGAAAACGTTTAACAGAATATCACATTTTGATGTTCTGTTCAGAATCTTGTATCTTCCCTGACAATCTTTGTAATTTTTTTGTATTTTTAAAATCTTATTTGGCATTTTTCGTTTATTTTTGTTTTCTCAATTTTATTTGCTTATTTATTTATTTATTTGCTGGTGTCTCAGACAGGGTTTCTCTGTGTAATAGCCCTGGCTATCCTGTAACTCATTTTGTAGACCAAACTGGCCTACAACTCACAGAAATCTGCCTGCCTCTCACTCCTAAATGCTGGGATTAAAGGTGTGCACCATCACTCTTGGCTATATTTTGAGTTTTTAAAAGAGACTGTGAGAAAGAACATAAAGTTAATTGGGTAGGGTATAAGATAGGGAAGAGTAAAGATTATTACCAAAGTATATTGTTTGAAAAGAAAATTTAAAATTAAACATTTAAATAGAAAAACATATATTGTATGAAATTCATAAAGAAAATGTAAAAGCTTCATTATTTTATAAGGCAGAAGAAGGAATAGAAAGATGACTCATTGAATAATAGCACCTGTAGGGGTACTCAGTTCAGTTCCCAGCACCCATGTTAGCAACTACATAGAGGCATCTAGTGCCCTTTTCTGCCTATGTAGGTAACTATCCACAATGGCTTACACACACATGCATACATATAAGTAATAATAAACATGGAAAGCATAGATGATATAATTAAATTATGAAAAATGCTCATTTCTTTAATTCAATAGCAGAAAAAGTTACAGAATAAAATGAGCAAGTGTAAAACTTTTGCAGTAATAGATATGTAAATTAATACAATTTTTGATTTTTTTGATTTCATTTTGTTGCTTAACATCTACATTGATATAATAGCTAGTATTTACATGCATGTTTTCCAATTCAGGCTTTTTTTCTTATTTGGTGATTTATATTTAACTATTAATATTGGTCTATTTGATCTTGTCACTATGACTTTTCTCATTAGATGAAGCTTATTCTTCATATTTCTCACAAAGTAAACTTGAAGAAGATATTATTTGAATTCTTATAAGTGTATGTTAATTATTTTGGTGTTTTAAAGTCATTTCTGCTTAATGCAATGCTGTATATTACAGTTTTATCGTTTAAAGTTCCTTATATGTAATACTTAATTTACTTGTGGCATTATGATAATTTAATTTGCATTCCCTGAATTCATATGTCCTTGTTTTATGTATTTGCCGGGGATTTTTTTTAAATTAATGATTTTAGTAGAATATAAGAAGAAAATTGTGTAATGGTCTCTTTTCCCAAGAATAGACGGTGATCCAGGAAGAACATTTCCAATTTTATTTTGATAAGTTTTCTGTATTTCTAAAGGATATATATGTGTATATACAGATATGTATATAAAATCTTCTTCATGGAGAGGGAGTCTACATACTGGATAAATGACAACTATCTCATTCCTTTGTCAAATTACAAATTTTTGGATTTTGGTCTTGACACCATTAGCATTTATTTTTTTTTTATTTTTGGAAATCTTAATTCTAAATATAAGTCCTTATGTCCTAATGGACAGACATAACAGCATATTCATTAATTTAATTAGAACCTTGTTTACACTTTTGCTGTCAAAGATAATTGTTTGTTTATTTGAACTAAAGTCACCTGACTTCATTAGAAGCATTAGTTGCTGTCAATAAATGAAAGTGTGCTCGACTTTCATAATTAACAGTAAATTCAAGAGGTTGATTTCTAATAGGATAGGCAATTTTCAATGAGATGACAATGGGCAGAATCTTGATTTAATTTAGCCTATGTGATAAAGTTAAACAAAGGACACTAATTTTATGGACAATGTTTTCTAAAAATGCTTTTTCTATTAAGTCTCAAAGTGCACTGCTTAGGCTTTTCTTTTTTAAAGAAAAGAACAGAACATGTTCAAATGACGTAAAAAAGAGCACACAATAATGTTTCCTAAGTTTTACTTTTTCTCTATTATTTCATTGGTTAAACTTAAAATAATTTTAATCAAAACTTGTAATTCCTTCATTGGTGGCTGGTGAGATGGCTTTGCAATTAAATATACCTGTTACTAAGTATGATGATTTGAGTTATTTTCCACAGTACATGGGCAAAGTAGAGAAAGAATTCCCTTAAATTCCCCTCTGACTTCCTCACTCACACTATGGCACATGCACACATGCGTAAACACACATATATAAACACAAATAAATATAATTAAATGTAAATCTGTTTTAAGATCGTATTTTGTCTTTAAGTGGGGCAGTAAAATGAATAAAGAGACAAATTTGGAGTTTGGAGTCTTAGAGTTTGAACTCTAACTCTATTAAGCATGGAATATGTTTAAATATTCTCTCAAGCTTTTCTATGCTTTAGCTTCATAATCTGAAGAGTGGAGGTAGATGACATATTTCTTCACTCTTTACATGAAGAAATGATTTAAAGTATTGGGTGACAGGTAGTTAGTACTATTGGTTAATTTTAATGGAATTTCATAGTTAACCTGGTTGGTTATTTATTGTCATTTACTGTATGTATTGTAGGACTTGTTAAAACATATTTTGTAGGAGTAAATCACACAATTGGTATTTCAACATTACTTTATATGTGAAATGGAGATAAAAGGAAAGAGGGATTCATAAAGGTCCTGTATTCATCTCTTATCTCAGTAGCAATCTTAGTGTAGCTTCAATTTGAATTATATTGTCTCTTGTAAATTGACTTCAAATCAGTTTCTAAATGTGATATATTCATTCTTTCACCTCAGTAATTACAACTTAGTCAGCTGAATTGGGTATTTTCATTAATGGGTTGATACTGTTCACTTGCCTTAAGCTTATCCTTGTTAACACCAGCTCTTGCTGATGTAAACAGTGCCTACCTGCCAACAAAACTGTAAAAGAAGCCAAGTTTTGTTTGGGCTATTTTACTCCACTAGTGACCCCCACATGCATCTCCTCCTCTTTGGCATACCTTTCTCCCTCCTCAGTTTTCTATTAACAAGCCAATTTCTACTGTCACCTGGATGGCAACTCAGTGGATAGCTAATGATAGTGTTGCAAAAATAACCAGTTTAAGGATTAGTACCTCTCAGTGTGGGTAGATTTAAAGGAGACACATGAAAAAGAAATAAAGACATAAGAGAACAACATATAATGGTGACGTTACCAATAGTGAGTGGAATTGTGTGAGAAATCAAATATTCTGCTCATAATTATTTAATTTTTTCTATGTGTAAGAGTCAGATGTTCAAATTTAATTAATTTAAGACAAAAGCAAGCATTAAAATTAAACCAATGAAACTTATAAAACTGCAATATCAATTTATTTTTAAGATTCTCCTCATTTACAGAAATTTGTATAATTTCAAAAGATGTAGTAAGTGGAAGAATTGATTCATTAGGTTCTTATTTATTTTAGTTTAAATGTAAATGAATATGAATAACTACTAAAGGTTATTGAAAACAGAAAGTAGATACAGATGATACCAAAGGATTAAGTGAAGGGATTTGTAAATCAAAGAGAAATAAATACATTAATAATATCCTAATATGTTCCAGTTTTGGTTATAGTTCCCAAGCCCATGTTTTATTATTTGAAATAATAATTGGGATCTGAGATATAAGCTTAAGCAAAATAGATATCTTTGGAGCTTAGACATTGTTTTCTAGTATTTGGCCTTATAGGAAGCTTCCACTATATGTGTAATAATTCTAAAACTAGTTTCATAGACTATCATAGATGGACCATTTTAGTTTTGGCAGCTCCAAAGAGACTAAATAGTACTCTGCTGTTAAAAGCACTGTCTTAATAATAGTATCTGTGAAAGTGTAAGGATTATTAGTGATCCAAACATTTTTCCAATTTTCATCATAGGTTGGCTTTATCTACTCTATTTGAGAAAAATCTTAATTTCTTTTCACATTATTTTCCAAATTACCCACTTTACGGGTACTTATAAATTAGATACAATTTCCAATTTTACTCTTAACTTTATTGAGAGCCGTAGTCTACAATGGTATATGAAATCTCTTGGAAATCTTGGACTACTTAGTTCCTTTTAATGAGGTCATGTTAGTGATACCTATATACAGTGACTTCTACAAAAATGCCCACCTATACCCTTGTTAAATATAAATTATATTATATTATGTATTAAATATATACTTTAAGAGACTTCAATGAAATAACATAATAAAATTTAATTGCACTATTGTAAATAATGTATTAAGATATAATACATTATTATAATAATATATTATTATAATGTATTATAATAAAGTGAAAAATATAAACACTTTATGCATTTTCAGGAATGGTTATGAGAAGTTTGGCTCTCTGTTTTAAGATCTAGCTTTTCTAATCAATACACTTTAAGAAAATATCCTTCAAAATTTCATGGGAGTAGCTTTCAATTGTCTCCACCAACACTGGGATTCTATCTGTGAACTACTGGTCTCAAGGATACATTTTCTCCATTACTATCACTGGTTGAAACCCCTAAAGCACAATGATGCAAAGTTGTTATGAATCTACAGTCATGGATTAAGCAGACAAAATATTTGGGTGAGGAAAGCAAAATCTTCACCAGAATAGTCAAAAGTGAATTCTAAAAAAAAAAAAAATGCATTTGTGTGTGTGTGTGTGTGTGTGAGAGAGAGAGAGAGAGACAGAGACAGAGAGTGACAGAGAGAGACAGAGACAGAGACAGAGAGAGAGAGACATGTGACATGGAAGTCAGAACACAGTTTATAGTTGTAAGTTCTCTGTTTCTACTATGTGGGTCCCAGAGATCAAAATCATGTCATTAAACTTGATAGCAGGCACCTTTACCTGATGAACCTTCTTCCCAGACCACTTTGAGCTTCATTCTTTTAAAACACTGTTACATAAGGTTCTTTCCCAAGTGAAAGATAAACATATTGCCCCTTTTAATCTTATGATTAACAAAGTCTTACAGATATCAATAATTTAGTCAACTGATGCTCTTTCCTCACTATCCTTTTGCCTCTCTCCTCTCTTTTACTCACACAGGGGCAAATTATAATTCTTAGAGATAGTACAGTCTAGATTTGAGCTGAAAATTGGTATAGATATCTCAAATGGAGTCTGTCTATGAAACAGTGTGGAAAATAGTTTGCAATAGTATGGTTTATATGTTTCATTATTAATGTATATTCATGTGACTGATTTTTCCTTATATTATCGCAGAATTTGAAGATCATCACTTTTCTTTATCTTCATTCAGTGACTTCTTTTACTCATCTATTGCAATGATGTTTACTGGTAGAAAGTATACCTTGTTACTTTGCTCGTTTAAAATTACAAAACCATTCATTTCTGTAGTCTACCTTCTGACTTCTTAAAGATCTTGATATGCTTCTGGATTATTCTTTTCATTTGTTTAAACCAAATTATTAGAAAGTATAATTTTAGACATGAGATGTTATAAACTAATTTCAATCAGTCTGTTTTCAGCAATACAAAGATTTATTAACTATGAGCTCATAGAAGTTTCCCAAGGTCAGAATTTATGAAATCATTATTCTCCAACTTAGACTTGCCTTGTTTCATGAGTGAATTAGTAATTTGGTGAGGGACTTTGTGAACATACTCACACCTAAATCATTATATTAACCATATTTGCTGCCACGGACCTTGTTTTACTCTAACAGGGCTTTTAGTTCGCAGTGCTTATTTAGTTATTAAACTAGTATACCCTTATACAGTTTGTATCAAGGAAAAGCAATTATGTTTCATAGTACTTGGGAACAAAGAAATTATTCACCAGAACATAATAAAAAAGTAGTAGGTTGTAACATCTGTGCCTATTATTTTCTAAGCAAAAATTTCCTCTCATATGCTATTGCTTGAGTGTAAGAAAATGAATTTAATATGTGTTTCAAAGCTAAGACAATAAAATGGAATTATTTGTAAAAAAAAAGAGCTAGTTGCAGATAAGCCTTAGCTATAGGCCAAATTTCATCATTAATAAGAAATATCTTTGTAGTTATTTGTGAACTGATGTTTCAGAGAAAAACCTGGCTATATATGGAGCCCAAACTCAAGGCAGCTATTTCCACATAGGACCTGAGACATATTTAAAAAATAAACCCAAAACAAACACATAAACAGACAGACTGGGCTTTCTAGTCAACCAGTGCTTCCAGCATACAGATGTGTGGCTGCTGTACATGCTGTACAGTGTGTCCTTCAGCAGAAGGTGAGCTAAATAGAAACAGTGTGAGCTCAGCAAATTCTCAGAAATGGGACAGGTAAATACTCCTCTCAGATAGTGATCCAGGCAAAAGTTCAGTTCTCATGGACTGGAGCAGGATGGAGCCAGTCAAGAGTGCAGAGTCAGGCAGTGGGGTTAAGACATTGCTCAGGTGGTCAGAGAAGGCTGTGCATGCAGTAAAACAGTTCATACAGGGAAAACCTGTAAACAGGTACAGTAGAAGATGAGTAAAGGCAGTTATAGAAAAATACTAGTTAAAAACTAATAATGTCTTTAAATAAGGACATATAAAAGTAATATAAAAACCAAGCTACATAAGAATGGGAAATACACAGGAAGTCTGGCTCCTGTAGAATGATTTGTTGACTTTGAATTTTTTCAATGCTAACAAACAAAAACAATAGCTTCTGAGAGATATTGGATTACAGAAACTGCTAAACTAAACCAGCCTACATATTTTAAGAGTATCTTAACTTCAGAATGGAAGTCAGAAAATGTGTTTCATTGGGGGAAACATCATGTTTTTGTTTCCATAGGAAAATAAAATCTATCAAGTCCTGTAAAATTAATGAAGATCAAATTTGATTTGGGGAAACATTCTGAAAATTTTGACTATATATATGAAGAAGAAAGACAGAAAACACCACAAGACAGATGGCATATATGCTGATCCTTTGACAAGATATCAGCCCTGAGATTGGAGGAGACATGATTAATGTTGGCTACAGAGTCTTCCTGACATTGTATGCCATCTTTCTTATGGATAGATAGACATTTACATATAGTAGGGTTATGTAGTCCAAATAAACTTATCAGGTTGGCAGATACCTTTCACCTGCTCAAACACAAAACAAAAAACGTATACCACACATTCCATTGTGTACTAATGAAGATATATATATATATATATAACCTTTAAAATCCTATATGTTTTCAGAAAAAGGACTAGAGAACAACAAAGACAAGTAGCCCAGTTGATTCAGAGTTGATTCAGCCTCAAAATACCTCTGTTGCACTTCCCTCAAAATTCTTCAATCAGAATAACTTCAAAGCTTCTAGATAAAATGGTTTGGTCTCGCACACTGCTTTAAACAGGGCTTCAGTTCTATACTTCCCCATTACATACACACTAGACAACAAATGATACAACTAGTTCTCCCAGCACTTGAACATCATCCTAATTTTCTCAGGGTCACCTAAAGATGCCTTCACTCTCAAACAACAGTAAATAATATAGCGAACATGATGCCCACATTCTCTCGAGGTAGTATGGGTGGATAGATTGAGCTTGCATAATTTCCATGTGGTTATTAGTTAGCTGGTGGCCCAAATAAAAATATGACTATATAAGTGTTGATTCTTCCATACACATTATAAGATATAGAGATCCAAGAAGGCATCTTAATTGGCTTTTCCTTAAATTTATCATTTTTAAAATAGAGCTAGGAACATCTACAATGTAGTAGAAAATTCTCCTTGTGTTTCATAAAACAGAGACTAAAAGGTAAATATAAAATGACAGAAGAGTTTTAAGAGAAATGGGGACTATGTGACACACAACAAGTTTACAGGTTTCCAAAAATGTGAAGTCAAATTTTCTGAAAAGTATACTAGCCAGTACTCTTCAGAGAAACAGAACCAATCGTGCACATTTTATTGACTATGTCTCTTTCCAGACTTATATTTGAAACATATGTATGGACATACAAAAATCTATAAACTGGGGACAAAGGGAAGATGATGGTAAAATTTCAGGCCACATCTAGGGTCCTACAAGAGGACATGGCAATGAAGTAAGTCTAGTCTTAAGGCAGGAGATGAACAGGCCAGAGTAAAATAGCAGGCAGAGCGAATCTCTCCTTGTTTCATATGCTTAATTCATCCATGCCTTTAAAGGAACAGATGGTGGCAATCCTTGACTGGGAAATGATTGGCTTTATGAATTCTATTCAAATGTAAATCTCATCTAGATGCCCATGGCAGAGACATCAGAAGTAACATATAGCCTGAACAATTAAACATCACAAAGCTGAGTGCCATGTCTTATAATCCTAGTCTCAGCATATGGTAGGTAGAGGCAAGAGGATTGGATTTTCAAAGTCATCCTTAGCTACAGGATAAGTTGGAGGCTACCTGATCTACTTGAAATACTTTCTCCCAAAATTAAACCTAAAGCAAAACAAAACATGGAAAAAAAAAAAAACAAGCCAGCAACATCTAATGGAAAAGAAATACACTGTATAAACTATACGTGGTATCTAAATTATCACATTGGAACGACTATGTATAAATAAAGGCAAATTAAAATAAAGCTTGAAAAGTTTATTATTTTTATTATTCTGATAATTCAGAAAAGACTAAAATTAAATATCTTCTACTGACTGAAAAATACACTTTTCAAATTACAAAGGACCTAAAAATAATCGAGTCCAACTTTTGATTCGTAAGTAAGAAAATATTGATGCTAGAGAATCATTACTGTTTCTGTTAATTAGTTCCAAAGTCAGAACTGAAAGCCCCATACCCTGACATAAGTTCATTCTCTCTTCAGAACCACCCGGGGATGGTAACAAAGCTGCAAAGACAGTGAGCAGAAGCTGCGGCTCCGCTCTACTTCCTTTCCGCTCATTCAATTCTTCCTGAGCGGGCTTGCAGCTGAGACTCATTGCAGACTAGTAGCCCCTGGCAGTGAGAGAGGAAGCTGAGCCTACCGTAGCGGGATGAAAAATGAAAAGTATGATAAGATGTAATGAAGTGAGATAAAATCCTTGCTCAGTGTCCAAATAAACTGCCAGTGTTTGAGTTTTGCAGCAAGCATGTCGGGTGTGCTTAGATTCTGGCCTGAGAAACAAACCGTACAGTACAGATGCTGATGTTAGAGCCAATGTCCGGAATCGCATCAGCCTGAGTTAGTGAATGGGTGGTGGCAGAGGGGGATTTCAATCTGTGTAGACTTGTTTATAATCCAATTTCAAGCAAACATTTGAGCTCATTATTGTACTCAGAGACAATAATTGTCTTATTGCAAATAAATGAAAATTGAGTATGGGCGCATTTGGAGGAGCTGGACGGGGAAAAGTCTTTCTAACTTAGAATCAGAACCCTTGATTCTCTCTTAACTTTTTACTTGTCCAGGAGCTGAAATAGTTTTGACATCTCCCATTACCTGCGGAATATAAACTTTGGGCCGTCTGCAGCTGCGTGGCAGTGATAAAGTGCAAGCTAATGGTGCTCGCCCGGTGCCATAACCCTGATGTACCTGGCCTTTTCAAAACAGGGAGGCGAATGTCTAACGAGTCATGTAAAAGTCAGAGTGAGTGAACCTTAAACAAATGCAACATAGCATCCTTTGCATTTCTGCTTTCCTTGAAATACCACCCCTCTAAGTCCAGCGTTGATGCCAAAAGGCAAAGATTGTTACGTTTTGAAATGCGTGTTAACGTAACCGTAAAACAACTCGGTAAACAGGAAGCTGAATCTTGGGCTGACGTGACAGTCTCAACCCTCTGGCTTTCCTCTTGTAATTAAAGCACAAGATTTAGATGCAAGATCCTTGCCCCGAAATTAGAGTTAAGGAATGTATGGTAAAAGTTAAAACAACGATTTATTAAAATGTATTTTTCTTTAGTTATAAAAGAGTCCAGAAATGGGAGATTTCTTTAGCAGCTGCTTACTGTGTGCTTGCAATTTAACACTTAATAGATGTAAAAACAGGACACACAAATATGCAGGGTCAACTTATTTATGTTTTTCTCAGTCTGTCTCTTCACCAGTGGAACAAATGATGTGCAGATGAAAAGCGGCTCTCCCATAGCAATGAATACAGTACATCAGAATATAAAAGAATATAAAGAGCAATTTCTATTCTTGGAATTCTGTTTGTTTCAGCTGTATAAGACAACTCTCGATGGACTAAAAAAATATTCTATTAATCACTATGTTCACATATCACAACGGCTATGTTTGGTACTATTTCTGTTGATATTCGTTTGCTTGTTTGGTTTGTTTTGTGAAGGGGTCTCATTGTGTAGCACAAGATGGCATCAGACTGATTGTGGCCCACAAAGGCACCAAGTCAGCAGGGAATCCTTCCAGTTGTGCTTCTGGGGTTACAGGTGTGTACTGACACACAGAGTAATTGCTGGCCCTTCTGGATGCGAGAAGGGTATTTCCAAAAGTCTAGTGATTTGGGTCAACTTCAGTTTCATAAACGTGATCTTTTTGTGAGCTGCACTACACGTTTTTTCTAAGGGAGTCAGGGAACCGGGCGGTGGTGGCGCACACCTTTAATAATCCCAGCACTTGGGAGGCAGAGGCAGGTGGATCTCTGTGAGTTCAAGACCAGCCTGGTCTACAATAGCTAGTTCCAGGACAGGCTCCAAAACCACAGAGAAACCCTGTCTCGAAAAAAACAAAATTAAATGTGTGGTGGTGACACACATCTTTATTCCCGGCACCTGGGAGCCAGAGGTAGGTGTATCTCTGTGAGTTCAAGGCCAGCCTGGTCTACAGAGTGAGNGCAACCACATGGTGGCTCACAACCATCTATAATGAGATCTGGTGCCCTCTTCTAGCATACAAACATACATGGAAAGAATGTTGTATACATAATAAGTAAATAAATCTTTAAAAAAAATAAATAGTTTAAAAATAATAAAGTTTTTAAAAAGAAAAACAAAATTAAAAATAAATAAATAAATAAATAAATAAATAAATAAATAAAATAAGGGAGTCAGGGCTGTGACTGTGGCAGGCATTGTTTTCCAGCACACTCTTTCCTTGAGATTATCATGAAGTCCAAACATACACATGCTGTGCAGTCTTAACTCTATCTGTCTAACAACATTCTTTGTTAGCTTAGGTCTCACCCTTCCAAATCTTAGGCCCAGCACACCAGACAAGGGGTGACTCTCATAATTCCATTATGCTTACCTTCAATGCATTCATAGTCTTGCAGTTTACCTCTATAGCTTTAAACAATGCTTCATTTCTGCCTTTTTAGAACCATTTATAAACTTAGTGTATATATACTTTGATTTGCTGCTTTTAAATCATTATATGTACTATAGATACATTAATATTTTGTATCTACATTCTATTAATACATTTCTGATGACTTTTCAATACTGCTGCTATTGGCCACCTGAATTGTTTCCAGCATTTGACAATTATAAATGCCTGCACTGTAGACATTATTGTATCTACATCAAATGTGTTTCTACTGGGGGGAAAGTAGGGTAGTATTGTTTATCCTCAGAGTCTTGGAATATTAGGTAACAACTCTATTACTGAACTCTGTCTTCAGCCCTCACAAATAAGGATTTCTGTGAACTATGCATTGGAGTTAAACTTCTGAACCAAATAGAAGGAGCACAGTGTAACTATTCCCAGAATATAATATAGAGCTTGTTGAACATGCTGTCCCGATTTAAAGTCCTTCCCACCAAGCAGAAGATTCTTGTAGCCCTAATTCTTCATTAGATAACTTTATTGAGCAGCATTTTGCTGAGGACTCAAGCTTAGGCTTCCTCCATGTTCATTGATAGTTTGTTTTCCTCATATGTGAAATGTTTGTGTAAAGTGACTTATTTGTTTTTATTGGGTTTTCTCTGTGTTTGATGTGACCTCTTCATCCAAGGAGTTACTATCAGTTGTTCCCTGGCTCTATGGGTGTCACAAATACCTTCTACTAGTCTATGACTTGTTATTTTATTAAATGGTATTTTTGAAGATGGCAAAATTACAGCCATAAGTTTAACATCACTGAATTTATTAATCTTTTTCTTTCTAGTCATTGCTCTTTGGGTTGTGTTTAAAAATCCTTTACCACTAAGGACGTTAATATATTCTTCCCCATTATCTTCTAAAAGCTTTATGGTTTTGCCTTTCACATTTAGGTTTTTAATCTACCTGGAATTGATTTTTTTATATGGCATGGATGCTTTTGCTATTATGCCATAATTTTTAAAAATCGAACATCCACAAGGTCACCATTATCATTTAGTTTATGCCTCCACAATTGAGAGGGTGGTAGCCTGCCACGGAGACAGAGTGATGCTGGGTACGAAAGGAGCAAATATTTTTCTTCTTTTTTTTTTATCCTAAGAAAATGTAATTAAGTTCCCACTGTGTGGCAGCGTGTTTTACTTGCCTAACCTCCAAAAGCTCATTTTATGCATGAAGCAACCAAAAGTAGAATGTTTAGAAGACTCAGCAAAGGTCCACTGCTCCTATAAATTTGAGCAAGCATTTTTTTTTTATTTTTACCTTCTAAAAGCATCTGCCTCCTTTGCCACTCTAGACTAAGGGTTTTGTGAACTTGTTCACTCATCATATTATTCCATTCTTTAGCATGAAACTTGCATTTGCCTAGAGCTGTCAATACTACATTTCTTCAATTTTTCTTTTATTGAAAATATTTTTTCCATGTAATATATTGCTTACGGTTTTTCTTCCTTAGTTCCTCTGAGATTCTCCCTTCCTCTCCTCCCATACAAATTTACACACCTTTTGTCTCTCCTGAGAAAACAAGCAGGCCTCTAAAGAATACTAGTAAAATGTGATAAAAAAGAAACAAGGCAGAAGATGACAAAGCAAAACAGCAGACGAAGAGCCAAAGAAAACACACAAGAAACACAATTAGCCACAGAGTCACACATGCTCACATGTTCCTACCAACTGTTACAGTTAACTCACGTTCACCCATTTCCTTCACATGTGTGGAGAGTTGTGTTTCTGCTTCTCCACCATCTCAATATTTTCCATGTTGTTTTACAGTGTTTTTATTCAGGAAATGCAAACAGTTGCCAGTTTCTTAAGAGTTCTGTTCTTACTAAACATGTTCCATCCTGTAACTTGCACCAGAGATGTTGGCTATGACCAGAGGAGTCAATGGGGCTCTACTGGATTCTCATGGAATCCGCACTGTGGCTGGAATAGGAAGCTATTATCTTCATTTCCCCAACCCCTGGCAAGCAGACCTCTAACACCAGTTCTGACCAAAGAGAATCAAACTTATCTGATGTGGTATTGTAGCTGACCAGCTCTGGTTAATAGTGGAAGGATATTAACAACTGAGTATTTTTGAAGTCAACTCATCAGCAAGAATGAGCAACTTTAGGATACAATGTGGATTTTTAGTTGTCTGAAAGTAAGATGCTGAAAAGAAAACTTGACTGGGGAAAATGAAAATTTTAAGGCTTATAGTTCTAGAATGTGTCCAAATAGAAAAATCTAATACAAAAATGTCACTTTTATTTGTATATTAGATTGAAAGCTGTTTTTAAGAGGTGCATTATGAAACAAATACAGAGAAATGTGGAATGTGGGCTGTAGGAATGTGTTTTCTTTTTTTCTTTGAGATAGGGTTTCTCTGTGTAGTTCTGGCTGTCCCAGATCTCCCTCTGTAGACCAGGCTATGTTTTCTCATCCTCTACACTAAAAAGCACAAATTACTCCTTAATAAGAGAGAAAGTGCAGAGAAATGCAGTACTCTCAAGTGTTCAGTGCTGTTGGAATGGACATTTTTAGCGAATTTATTTCAATGTTCTCTGCTAACTCCCTCCTCTAGATTTCCTTTTTCTGATCAGTCTACTCCTGTTAATTATTTACAGATTTTTGTGTCTGCAATCCAGGCAATGTTTTTATAAGGACAATTGTATAGCCATCTTTTAACAAGACTGACATGCTTGAGCAAGATTTACTTCTCACACTGCTCCTGAGAGCTCGATGATCACTGTGGGTTGGGGACAGTCATTTGCACTGCATAAAGAAAGCATTCATATTCGATACCAACTATTACAGTAGCACTAGTCACTTAAATATGTCTAGTTATTGCCAAAAGTCCTTTAGGAGGCAAAATTTTCCTCAATTCGGAGCCATTAGCCTAAGATGTCATTTCCTGAAATGGGCATTCCATTATTCAAGTGGTCATTTTCCCTTAGCCTTTTCATTTACTGATTTCAAACATTATCTCTTACTGTAATCTTTACCAATGCTTTATAATAGATTGACTCATTTATAATTTATAGCAACTATCATACCCATTTGAGACATTCGGTTATTTCCCAATGATTATAGAATAAATCTCAAATTCTCAGCATATTTAAAATTCAACCTTGCTCTCCAATCATCTATGTTCTCAGCATATCTTCGTGCTTTATACTGATATCTATCTATTATCTATCTATCTATCTATCTATCTATCTATCTATCTATCTATTATCTATCTATCTATTATCTATCTATATATCTATCTATATATCTATCTATATATCTATCTATATATCTATCTATCTATTCTTCCATATGTTCATACATCTGTCCATCCACCCATCCATCCATTGCTTTATACTATATCTATTATCTATCTATCTATCTATCTATCTATCTATCTATCTATCTATCTATCTATCTATCTATTCATCCATATGTTCATGCATCTGTTCATCCACCCATCCATACATCCACCCTTTCACCTACCCACCCACTTATTCATCTATCCATCATCTATCCATCTATCATCTCTCTCATATGTCTGTCTCTCTCTCTTAGTATCTAGTCTGTAGCCAAGGCCTGCTTCAAATGAAGCAGTTTGACACTTATTATCAGCTCTTCTCTCTGTCTTCTTTTTGAATTTGAAGTTGATTTGGCTTACATTTAACTTCAGTCCGCTTTTTTCTCTGTGAAGTCAGTACATTCTTTCTCTAGGTACTTGTATGAATACAGGTAGCTTTAAATTATAGATGCACAATTTTAAAAATATATAATTGGGCACCTCTCATTTGATAGAACCCAATGGTTCTTGTTATTTGACTATCTCAAACAAGCCCTTCTTTCTGAGAACTATGAAGGTATATCACTAAGCATTTATCTGGCTGTTATTATGTTGGGTTGTAGTTGCCATAAACAATTGTTATTCATTGTGTTTATCTCGAACTTATCTACACATTCTTATTCTTTGAAATGGGAGTGATTGATATAAAATACAAAGCTCAATTGATCACACATCCACTCATAATTTTCCAGCTGGTCATTAAAATACAGAAATGATTTCTGAATCATTTACCATGGATCTGGAAGCATTTGGTGATGAATCACTACCCTTCTTTCTCTCTGGTACATCTACCACCCCTTCAGGTTTCTTACATTTTGTTTTCACTTTCTTAGACACTGGAAATGTGAGACTAAGCAAGAAAATGACACTTCATCCTAGATCTTCAAGTTACCCACACATTCTATCATACTGTATCCACACAAGACTATTGTATCTTAAGGTTTATATAATTGTATAAGCAATCACCATCAGCATAATCCATACAACCATTACCTTCTCTCCCCTAGTTATCATGTGTGTGTATGTGGTGTATGTGTGTGGGTGTTTAGGGATGAGATATAAAATTAATTCTTTTAAGCAATTTTCAACATCCACATATATATGTAAAGGTATGTACATATATTTATATTATGCTATATGTCTATATGTTGGAATTCTCAGTATATTTTATAACTGAATCTGTGTTCCCTTCATTCAAAATCTTTCCATTTTTCCTTCTTTTCATAAGTTTTAGTGGCTATTATTCATTTCTGTACCTCTATAATTTGTTATTTTTAGTAATATATTCAAGTGGCATCATGGAAGTTTGTATTTTGATTCTAGAATATTTCAATTAGCATTATTTTCTCCAGATTCATTAATTCCAGTGTAAATGGTAGAATTTCCTTCTTTTACGGGCTTGAATAAAATTCAATTGTATATTTTTTCAGTTCATTCATCAATAAATACTGGGTTATTTTAATCCTTTGGCTATTATAAATAACACAAGGTGAAAAAAAGGATTACAGGTATACTTTTATAATATTAATTTTTTTGACGTAAGTATAACTTAAAACTAATAAAATAGACAAATGTAAAAAAATATCAAAATCTGACTATGAAATCTGCCATTATTCAGGAGTAAATAGTAGAAAACTTTATGAAACATTTTCAGCTGTGACTTTGATGGTGGGGAAGTCATTTAGCTTTCCTGCACGTTTTTGAGCATTTAAAAGAGTCACATGGAAAAGGAACACAGATTCCACTATCAAGTTGAGATTTGAATTTAATATTTCAATACAAAAACTTTCAATAGAACATGATAATAAATAGACAGTTATACTAATGAGATAACATCGTATATGCATGAAACCACAATTAATGCAAAAGGAGGCCACAGATTTGAAAGAGAGCAAGGATACATATATGGGAGAGTTTAGTGAGAAGAAAGGAAAGGGGAGGTGCTTTAATTATATTACAATTGTAAAAAATTAAAATAAGTAATCCAAAATCAAATAATAGTAAAGCGACCACACATTTTAAAAGTATTTAATTTTGTCTTAAGTTTTTAATTTCCTTTAACTATTTTCTTAGACAAGCAACCATTGCTGGCTATTGGTACAGTCTTTAAAGATGGGGAGCCAGTGACAAGTCTTAAATCACTTGACCTTGTCAGTAAGGCATTTAAAACATTTGTTCTGTGTTATACTAAGGGATTCCAATCAGTAGGGCCCTGATACTGGATCTTGGCTTTCATAAACCATAGTAGAAGCATTCACTCAGAAATAATTTGCTTATAGGATGCTGTGCACTCTTTGAAACACATGTTGGGATTTTTATTTTTAAACCATAAAAACCTACTGACTCTATTACTGAGGTTTGATTTATTAATCTGTAGCAAGAGACACAAAGCAGTGTGATAGAAAAAAGACAACGAAAGTTCAAATTCAAAGTTTATTCTTCCTACCTGTCTGGGGCCACTCCAAACTTCCTCTGCAGAAAATAGAAGATTGTGTCTTTCTTACCAATTCCTGACGGTGATGATGACTGGGGAGAGATGCTTTCACCATGTTAGCTCAGATTTAATGGATTCCAAAGGTGACACAAAAAGGAGGGAAGTGCAAGGCTGAAATCCAGGACAGAGGGCAGAGCAATGAGAATTCTCAGCTAAACTTTAGACAGTGATACTGCCCAAGCAACCCTGGAAGCCTGGGCCATTATGACTAGGAACTTTCTGAACTGTTGTTGAACGAGATAAAATGTGATTTCCGTGAGGACGAGTTCACTTGTGGTTCACATCTATGTCCACAGTATTCTTTTTAAGAAAGCAGAACAGCCAGGTGGTGGTGGCGCACACCTTTAATGCCAGCACCCAGGAGGCAGAGGCAGGCAGATCTTTGTGAGTTCGAGGCCAGCCTGGTCTACAAGAGCTAGTTCCAGGACAGGCTCCAAAGCTACAGAGAAACCCTGTCTCAAAAACAACTACCTAATAAATACTTTGAAAAATCATAAAAATAGAATCCCATCTCTGCTCTTTATTTGTAAAAGTTTGGGAAAATATTATTTTTTGCTATGATTAAGATTCATTTCTCAGGATTATATTAACATTCACATGTACATGAGTTTATTTGGAGATCAGTAAATGCTAATTTACCTTCTTTAAATCTTGAACAAATCATATATATATATATATATATATATATATATATATATTCCTTAGACAGGAGTTTTGAACGTAGAGTGTTCTGGAAATAGAAAACTTTTTGAACTGCAGTTCATAATACTTTTCAAAGGTACTCTAAGAGTATTTAGACTCAGGATAACGTTTTAGGAATAGAGTAAAGTCATGTTATAAACTATAAATTACACTTAATTTGATTGTGATGTTTTATTATAACTAATTGATAATTGTGGGCTCTGTTGTTGTAGACCAGGTCCTACTGATATTAAAGTGCGACATATCTATCAAACAGAAATAGGAAGCTTGACTTTGTTTTTTAGGATTAAAATTTAATTTGGGGGATGTGTGCGAATAAGTGTGTGTCTGTATGTCTGTGGCTGTGTGTGACTGTGAACACATGAATAAAAGTGTCTGTGAAGTTGAGAAGGTAACAGATATGCCAAAGGTATGGGCAGTTATGATCTGCCTAGTGTGGGTGCTAGGAACTACCCTTGGATTCTCTTCAACAACAGTATATACTCTTAATCACTAAGCCATTTTTCCATCTCCCAGAAGGTTGACTTTGAATGTAATGATGTTTCTAAAAGTCTAAACCACAAATGCAGTTTGGATCAGAGCAGGTATTGACAATGGGACTCAGTGTGACTCCAGATGCATATTAATTACTGTCTTGATGAGGCTTCCTACTTGATTCGGTAGAGGAACATGATACAATGGCATAAAGTCAGATTAGAACACAGAGCACGTAGAAATGTTTGGCACAGTGAGGATTGGCTGACGGGACCCCACAGCAGTGCAGTAGACCCTACAGCAACAAGGGAGTTTTATGTATGTGATGAACAGCTTTATTTATATGATGGAAGAAAAACAAAGGTCAAAGTTTCAACCTTAGACTAGATTTTGCAGATTGCAAAAAAAAAAAAAATCACTAAGTCAAAAATCTGAAAACAGAGGGATTCAGGTAAGAATTAAATAGAGTACAAATACCTTTTGGGAAAATGATATAAATTAGCCTGCTGAGAAAACAATCTCTGTGTGAAGATGGAACTTTATGGAAACATCCCTTCGGTAATATAATGATTCTTCTGTTTTTGAAATTGCTTAATACTATAGGTATTTTGTTAAAGTCAATGGAAGAAGTCATTGTCTGTCAAACAGGAAGGAAACAACTTCACACAGATGATAATAAAAACTGCTGCTGCAAAAATCCTGAGGAGGGGACAGAAAGATTGCAAGAGCCAGACAATCATAGATATTTCTCTGATATTGTGTCCCAATAAATATTTTAGAAAATATTTTCCTTTATTCAATGAGTTACCTTGCAACAATTTCAAAAGTAGCTGATAATGTGCTTGAGGACGTGCTTCTAGGATCTAGATTTTCCCTTTCTTTATGCCAACATGACAATATTCCAATTATTATAGTTTTGTAATAAGTTTTGAGCTCAGTGAACTTAAGAATTCAGATTTTCTTCTACCTAATCAATACTTTCTATAAAATATCAGGAGCTAAAAAATTTTAAAAGTAAAAAAAAATTAATAATCAGAAACTACATAGTGTCCATCTGAAAACATTTGATTCCATTGATGACAATCTATAGTATAACAATAATAATTCCAATAATTACATTGGAGAAAATTAGTCTGTGTTAGATTGGTAAGCAAGTTACAATGTGTCTGTCAGGATTAACCATAGTTTTCATAAACAGAAACCTGTATGTTCACAGCAAAATAAATCTTTCTAAGCTTGGAAGATTGTTGGGAGTTTTTCTTTGGAAAGTGTTTTTACTGTAAGACTACACGCCAAGCCTGTGATTCCTGGTGACACTCGAGCGAGCTAAGCATTTCTGCTTTGGTGGGCACAAGGGATCAGCTCAGTCACCTCGACTCAACTCCGCATCTCACATTTGTGCTCTTTTAGTCAAGGACAGAGAAGACTCTGTGTAAGGAGCACAGAAAGAGTAAATAACAGGAAGACTGCTGTCCTCGGTTCCCACTAATGTGCCTTCTAGCCCTTGCTTTTCTGGTCCTGGGAGGCTAATCCTTCCTTGTCCTGATGATGGCATTTTCACAGTTTCCTGTGGTAAATAGATTGTTCCAAAAATGGCATTTTAATAGAGTGAGCTTTCCTGAGAATCCATTCTAAAAGTTCCCTCTCAATTTCTCCCTAGTCAGTCTTCCTTGTATGGGGATAATTATTGACTCATTCTAACCTCTGCAGACTGGCCCATTCTTCTGGGCTTTTATAGATTCACAAGTTTACTTGACAGAACAATTCATTTGTGTCCTCATAACCTTAGCTTGGCATATCTGTATTCCTTCCATCTGATTCAACTTTATTTGGTTTCTCACAACATTCTAAGCTCTTATTCTTGATTAAGATCATTTAAAAATTTTCTAAAACTGTAAATAGTTAAATTACTCCGAACCATATATTCTTATCGTTGGAAGCAGATTTCTGTGAAAGATACCAAAAGGATGAAACATAATAATTTTTACTTTGGTAAACACAACTATCAGTGATTTAATGACAGGACATTTGCCTTGAAGTTCATTGACCTTCTAAGCTGCTCTTTTTCTTGACAGTTTGCCTGATGGTGAATATTATTTTAAGGTGTGTTGCTTTTTGTTTGTGCTGCACTTGTTTAACTCTGTGAAACTGTGATTCTTTGCCTGTTTAAAACACATGATGGTATAATAAAGCCCTGAACAGTCAATAGCGAGACAAGAACAAGGATAGGCAATGTTGGCAGACAGAGAGTATAAATAGGAGGAGAAATAAGAACGAAGAAAAAAGAGGAGGAAGAGAACAAGGAGAGAAGGACATCAGAGGCAGTCACTCAGCTACACAACAATCCACGGAGAAAGAAGTAAATAAAGGTATACAGAAACAGAAAATGATAAAAGCCCAGAGGTAATAGGCAGTTAGGACAATTTAAATTAGGAAAAGCTGGCAAGAAACAAGCCAAGCTAAGACCAGATTTCATAAGTAAGAATAAGCCTCTATGTGATTTATTTGGGAGCTGGATGATGGGCCCCCAAAAGAGTCCAACGAGCATACCATTATATTATTACCCATAACCCCATGAGTTTCCTCTCAAAAGACAAGGAGGAATGGAGGCTGAGGAGCTGTTCTGCATCTTCCCCCAAAACTGACCTCTTCCCAGCTAGGAAATATAGTAAAAGCTTTATAGCGTGAGCAGCCTGAATGGAGGTCAGAACATACACACACAGTGTATGAGAAGCTCAGACCTTATATGTAATCTTAGATGATTGCTATAAAGTTTAAACAGAATAGTGTTTAAGAGGCAGTTAGTATTTAGAATACATGCCATGAAAGCTTTTCAAATGAACTGTGACATGGTCTCTATTCTTTATATTCTTGTTCAGGGATCAAAGACAACATTTAAACACTAATTCAGACATTGTAGATGAATGCTCAAGGGATGTTATTTCTTCTTATATTCCTACTGTTAAAAATATAACACATTCCAAATACTATTTCTCAGCAGGAAATGGTATTGACTTATTGCAAATGTGACTCACATTAATCATGATGATCGTTTCCATAATATAATTCTCCCCAGGAAAATTATCTACAGCTAGACAATAATAAAGGTATCACAATGGACTTAGTGATCAGTCTTCTGTTGGAGAACTTGCCCTTGACACTCTTCCAGTTCCCCTTACAGAGACTGAGACTTATCTGTTTGCATCATTGATATCATTAAGAACACTGGATTGTGTAGAAGTGTCCACCTTGAAATTGCTGTACCTTACCAGCTTTCTTCCTTTCAACTGCAGTGGCCTTTGGTGACAAACTGTCCTGCTTACGAGTCATAAATATAAAGTTTCTATAGCTGGTTTTAGTTTTTTTTTACTCATAAAAGGTTGCAATAATAATCCCTCCTTTAAGTGTCAATTTAAACCATTGAAAATAGTAGTAATCAAACATTTCATAGAAAACATCACTGTTTGAACTATTTTAACAGTTTTATTATCATTGCACAATTTGGTTTAAAAAGTTAAAATGAATATGCCTGTTGTAAATGAACAAAGGTAAAATCAAATAAGTTTAGAAGTAAGCATAAAAGGAACTTCCTGGACTGAAATGAAGCCATGTTCAAAATAAAGTTTGAATTATATTCAACTTTTTTCAGAAGCTATTCTGAAAACAGACATGAAAGAATAAAGTTTGACTTTTTGGATGAACTGTGATAAATTGCAAGATACAAATAGCCAAATTATTGTCCATCTTAAAATTAAACTTTATGTAACCAAATGAGAAGAACAAACGAGATGAAAATGGGATCTCTGGGACACAGGTTAGTATGGAGAACTCTAAGTATATAAGCATAGCAATGAAAGTCATGGGTTAAATTAGGTTTTGAATGATACATGAAAAAATTCAAACTAAAAATTCAAATTTAGTGGGAAAATCAGAAATGTTATGGTTTTGTAGCATAAAAAGAAGTTGTTTCTAGAGACATCAGAACTTAAAACACACACACACACACAAATGTACTTGATATTTTCCTCCCAATCTGCCTCCAATTACATCCTACAAAATGATTACTGGCTAACATCATTGCTGACAAATGTTGCAGTATGGGCTCTGTGGGAAACAGATGCTGAAAAAAAATCTTCAATTGTAGAAGGAGCCATTTGGTCATTAGTCGTAGAAGGGAGATGAAGGATGCCTGGGTTGGGAGTTGGGACTGATGGACATGATGACTCTGTTCATCCAGCAGTCTCAGTTGTCACCAGTTGGATCTGCTTACCTCAAATGGCCTGTACATGACAGGTCTTAGTCTTTATAATCTGCTTCATTCATTACACAGGGGGCTGGACTGAATTGTGACCTTGGGTTCTGCATCTCCATTATGTAGACAGTCCTTGCAACCACACACAGATGGATGCTGTCGTTAAGGGCACAGGCAGCTTCTAGAAGATACCTGTCCTTCTATTAAAGTGATTTTGAATGATACTTTCCCATATCTATCATGGTGACTCATGGAATGTTGCATTACGAGCGGCAGGGCTGCGTCCCCGGCACCCAGCTGCCCGCATGGCTAGGTTATGCCCCGAAATAATTACACAGAAACTGTATTTTTTTAAACACTGTCTGGCCCGGCTAGTTCCAGCCTCTTATTGGCTAGCTCTTACATATTGTTCTAACCCATTTCTAATATTCTGTGTAGCCCACGAGGTGGCTTACCAGGGAGGATCTTAACCTGCGTCTGTTTGGAGTGGGAGAATCATGGCGACTCCCTGACTCAGCTTCTTTTTCCCAGCATCCTCTTCTGTTTACTCCACCCACCTAAGGGTTGGCCTATCAAGGGGCCTAGGCAGTTTCTTTATTAATAAGAAATCACTCCCACATCAGTGGAAGTTGGCAAGTCCTGTGCTCTAGACCCACACAGCTGTGCCTTCTGTCTCTTTCAGATGGGATGGCTGGCAGAGAATGTCTTCCACAACTACACACATGTTATATACCTAACCTTCTGGAAAGGACTTTTTTCAAGGGCACAGTCATATGACTTGACAGGGTCATAACTGGACCAATCTATCCTGCTGACTATACAGACTTTCTCCTTCTCCACTCTTAATAACAACCTCCAGGCACTTTAGATTTACACACTTCTCTTCCATTTTCTCCTATTTGCAGTAGTAATCTACAGTCTGTGAGCATTTCTCCTTCTCCTTTTATTTTATGTTATGTTTTCTGTTTTGAGTTTACAAAATTTAACCACAGAGTCCACCCTTTCTAAAAATAAAACCAACATGAAAGGGAAAATCTTTCTATCCGTTGCTCTACTTTAAGTGTTCTGCCTGGTCTGCACCTGCTCTCTAAGTCTGTGATGTGATTTAATTCAGAGTTATTATTTTCTTTTCTTCCCCTCTCTACTCCGTTGTTTGTCACAAATATCAATTCTTTCTCTTTTGGTACAATTCATGAGTTCAATTTCCTTTAAAAGTAAATGAACTGAATTCTGTGCCACAAATGTGATTAATGGGTAATTAAACACAGAAGGAAAACTTCTTTACACTTTGACTCTGAATAGTCATTGAGAACATTGTGCATATGCAACTTATTTAAATGGGCAGTTGTCCCATGCCTACCGTGTTTCACTATGCTGTGATCCCCTCATTCAGTTCTAGAGGATGCTATCATTGTTTTTGGCTAAACTTCTCTTCCCTCCACAACCTACGCTCATCTCAAGTCCTCTTTTATTTGCTGTTATTATAACATATTTTACATTAATTCCAACACATAATTATTTTCAGTGATTTCTCCATTAGCAGAGGAAATATTTTTTTTCCAAACTTAATTCTCCCATTCCATTGTTTTCAGATGCAGATTGTGATTAAGGAGGGAAATGTGAGAGATAAGTCAGTGGAGGGAAGAATAGATTCATTCAAATTCGGAGCAATGTCTGCAGATGCCACAGCTCAGTGTCTGGGGTTCTAGAAGAAAACTCCCCACAGATTTATAGAGTCAGATTTATTAGTGGAGAGTAAGGAAGAGAAGCATCTGCGTTAACCAGGCCTAGAAATTGCTCTGTTTTAATTTATTTGAATCAACTAAGTAATTAGTGTTTTGAAAACTACAGGATGAAGGTAAGTGAGCTTGCCCAGCTCCAGGTTATGTGATGGGGTTGATTCTTACTGGAATTCCTTGGGCACCAGTTTCCTGAAGTCTTGGGCTTGCTTTTGGACAATGGTGTGGGGATGAGGGAATTCCATTAAAAGGGGGGGGGGTAATTATTAAAATATTCTTAATTTTCTCCTCTATAAATATATTTTTATAAATAAATCTAAGTAAAAACCAATCCTTTTCTACTTCTATGTCCACTAAAGTAATATTTACATTTTTTTAAAATAGGCACTATTGAGTGTTCCCCGGTATCATCTAATTGAAAAGGTGTCCTAACTTGTTTCTGTTGTCAGTTAAAAACCAGAACAAGATTAAGTAGGGAAGAGAAGGATTTGCTTGGCTTACAATCCCATGTCACAGTTTTATCACAGAAGGAAATTTGGGCAGAAACTCTAAGCATCTCAAACTTGGAGACAGGAACTCAAAGTCAAGCTATGGAGAAATGTTACTGAATTTCTTAGATTGATTTCATGTATACCCTAAGACTACCTGTTCAAGAATAGCACTCACCCCAGTGAGATAGGCTGTCCTATATTAATCAGCGATCAAGAGACAGATATGCCTATAGGCAAGTATAAGGAGGCATTTTTCTCAATTGATATCTGTCTTCCCAGATATGCTAACTAGTATCAAGTTGACAAAAACTCAACCAAGACAGAAGGGAATTAGATTTCTTGTATTAAGCATGTCCAGTAGATTTTTGGCAGGACTCTAAGATTATGTTAGAATTGCTATTGTCTACTAGAGTCTGGGCTTCGGGTGAGTGGTAGGGTAAGTTCAAGCCTTTGGGTTTGATCTAAAGTGCAGAAAAGAAAAAAAAAATGAGGATGGTAAGGAGTATAGGGATGGTAAGAAGAAGACAGAGGGGAAGAAAAAGGAGAAATAGGGAGAATTTGAAAAGATTTCATATACACTAAAAAGACTTGTGGCTCTCTAACCATAGCACTTTGTGTAGTGCACATCAGAATATAGAATTCCAAAGAGATAAAGTTTAATAACACAAATGTGTACTGATCTTTTTGTAGCTTGGAGAAGAAGCTTATCCTTAACACATAGTTTAAGAGGATAAGGCCTCCCTGTCTAGTGACCTGGTAAAAGCTGTTTTAATGCCTTGTTTTTCCTAGTATGTCTTTAATGTCAGACTCAATCCTCAGGCTTAGCCACCGTGGAGCCTTCAAAATATGCAGCACCTCGTGGTTTATAGCATTTGTGATTTATCACACACACACACACACACACGTGTGTATATGTATGTATATGTATTAAAATAAAAACTGAACTAAAGAGATTACTAAGTAGGAAAATAGCTTATTTTTCTGTGAAATGGAACATTTAGCACAGAAGATAATGTACAAACTGAATTATTTAAGGCCAGGGAGAGGACTGCAACCTGTGTATTGTGTAAATTTTTGTTCCAAAGATACCTCTGTGCGACATCTTACATTACAAGAACTGTGCTAGACAAGGATGTAACTCTTGTCAATGGGCAAACTATGTTAAATCTTAAGTAACAGCAAATAGTGTACTGATTCCTTTTCAACATTGGAGTCTCAGCTCTCCAGAGAAATTAGCTCCAGTGTTTCTCTTTTCCCCTCTTCCTGAATCTGTCATTATAAGAAATTGGCTCAAGTGATTATGGAAGCTAAATCCTATAATCTTGAACTGGATTAAAGACTTAAATGTAAGACTTGACATGATAAAACTCCTTAGAAGAAAAGAGGAAAAAAAGCTCAACTCTGTTGGATTTGGCAATGATTATTTTTGTGACACCAAAGGAACAGAATCAGGAACAAAAATAACAAGTAGGATTATATCAAACAAAGAAGCTTCTGCCCAGCAAAGGATGTAAACAAAGAGCAAAGCGAAACATAGTATAGGAAGAAGTATTTGTAAGCCGGATATCTGAAAGGGGTTAGTGTCCCCATGATATAGGCATCACATGGACAGCTACAGAACATGTGCACAAAGGACACATGATTTGTGCTGACAAAAGTGTGGGAAAGGAAAGAGAAAAGGGAACTATCACAGGATCCAACTTCTTACTCTGAATATAACCACAGAAATTAGGACCCATGGGCTAAAGGGAGAGCCACACTGTGATGTTCTTTGAAGCATTATCCACAACAGCCAAGCAAGCTATCATTAAATAAATGAACAGATAAGGAAATGTGGTGTGCATGTGTGTATGTATTATTCATACAGATGCAATGAAATGCTATTTGACCACTACAGATAAAGAAATCCTGCGCCTCCCAACGGGAATGAGAGTAGGCTAAGTCACGTAATTCATATAGACAAAGACAGATATGATCTCAATTGGAAGCAGACCCTAGAAGAATCAGACTCAGACACAGAGCTGAATATTAATTGTCAGTGAATGGGCGGGGGAAGTGAAGATATTGCACAAAGAACACAAATTTTCAGTTGTAAAAATGTAAGTGCTGGGGATTTAATATTACCTTATCTGTAGTAAGTAATATTCTAATGATGGTTTTAATGTTACCAAAAAGCTAAAATATTTTTAACTCCTCTGGCCAACACAACTGCTGTGTAACTGGATTATAGTTCTGTTTATGAAGTAAGCATATCATAATGTGTGGGTAATTCAAACTGCGATGTCCCCTTCAATGTATTTTGTTTTTGCAAATTATTCTTTAATAAAGCTGAATTTTTTTTTGAAAAATCAAGACACCCTAGCTAATTTCTAGAAAAGGATAACTTAAATATTTTCAATTTAAGATATTTTAAATGCTTTAGTAACATATATTGATTATTTACAATAGCAGGTTTCATCATGATATTTGTACACATGTATATAATGTGATTTATCATAGTCATCTGCCATGCTCTCTTCGCTCCCCACTTCTTCCCTCTTTTTAACCAGCTCCATTCTAACTTTCATGCAGTTTTTCACCTTTTGGTAAACCAAAGTGCTTTTTATAGTGTTGTTTACTTGTGTGTAGATGGGGGGCAATTTAAAGGAACCTGGCATCTCATTCCTCCAGCAGTCATTACCTTTGAATTCCCTAAGAGTAGTGTGGTCTCATAAACCCCTACACTCCGGACCCAATCATTTACTGTGAATGATAGTTGCTGTGAACTCAACATCATGGTCAGGACCAAATCATTCCATAATACTCTCTTCAACTGCTTAACCCTCACTTCCATTTCTTCCATGGACTTCCTTGAGCCTTGGGGTAGTGATGATTGAAAAAGATACTGTGTTTTGTGGCTGGGTACTCAGCAGTCTCTTTTCTCAGCATGTTGATTAGTTGGGAGTTCGGCTAAACCAGCGTGCATTGCATTAACATGTGTCTCTTAGAAGAGCCAGCAGCAGACCGACTCTGTAAGGATAAACATAATTTGAGGGACACATGGTGCCCATTTAGCAAAACAACTGTAGTTTCCCCACTAGTGACTATGACCTCCCAAGCCATAGGCTTTTCATCATGTAAAACAACCTAAGCTATAAACCTGTATCAGGGGACCTCAATCCAACCAGGAAGTGATGGCTTCTCCTAACTAGCAACTTTTAATGAAAAAAAAATTCTTATTGCATAGACGCATTGACAATTTAAAGCTGTGATTTGATCAATTTCATCAAGCAATTATCTTAAAATTTGCTTCTTTTATAGATGATGTTTAAAATCCATACTAATAGCAAAGTTCCACATAAAATGAGTTGACTATAGAGTAGTAATTTGAATTACAGAGTATTGAGCTAAGAGCTTGAAAAACAAAGTTCTGTGTCTACTCCCAGTTTCCTGGCATTTGTTGTGGAAGTCTGGTGTGTTCTTGTGTAATCCCTAACATCTGTGCTATTATTTGCATACTATCCTCACAATGGAGATATAGTGGCACTTGCATCCCACCTCCAGGAGGTCTTTGACCACATACATTTCTCCATCATTTTTTTCTACTTAACTCTTACAACAAATCTCATCTGAACTATACTTTCTTACAGAAACCTTGGCTGATCTCCCTCAGATATTATTTACTATATATTAAAATTTATTTTTATGTCCCTGAAAAGTCATTGAATGTAATTTGTGTACGCTTCTGTGATTATTTATTTATTATTTATACCTTCAATACTTCATTTTTTTTGAGACAGGTCCTTAACTATTTTAGACTGCCTTTAAACTCTGAACTTCAGATCCTCCTGCCTTCACCCACAATGACTGAGATTATAAACTAGCATTTCTGTGCTTCGTTTAGGTAGTGCTGGAGATCAAGTCCAGAACTTAATTTGTGCTAGGCAATTACTATTCCACCGGAGTTACACTCAGATCATTGATTATTTGTTTCATACCTACCTCCTCATGTCCATATGGCTGTAATCATTAGTGAACTGGGTCCAAGAATGCCAGCACCTATCAGCCTCTGGCATCTTAGCATCCCTTGAATCAAATGGGAATGTGTGAACTGTCCTCCAAAACTGTACTGTGAGTAGAAACCAGTCCAAGTACTGAGAGTTGGGAATCTTAATTTAAAATAATCTTTTGATTTCTATTGATAGCCCCGCTGAATACAGAGGAAGTGGACCTGGGATGCTGAGCTTTCAGTAGTGAGTGATAATGTAGAAAATTAGGTCTTCCCATTCTCCATGGTCAGTTGTAAATACTCCCTGTTGAATCAGTTTTGGTTGTACTGACTTATTGGTATTTGTTCATTTTCTCCAAGTCAAATGATAACATCTCAATGCCAGAAGCTCGGCTTTTTTGGTTCAAGACTTTTTGAGTTATGAAGGCAATGTTTTCTCAAAACAAAATTGCACAATATAATTAATATAAAACTGGATACAAAATAGTTATCTTATTATTAGGTGGTTGAATATACTGGGGATAATTATAGCACTGAGGAAAGTAGAAATAATTTTAAAAATTGCTATTCAAAGAAAAAAAGCAGGCCTGGGAAGATGATGACTCAGTGTGTAAAAGTGTTTGCTGCCAAGTCTGAGGGATTGAGTCTGATACCTGGGACTCACATCACAGAAGGAGAGAATTGAGTCGAGCAAGTTGTCTTCTTACCTTGACCCACGGACCATGGTTTGTGCACACACACACACATGGACACACATGGGGGGGGCTGGAGAGATGGCTCAGTGGTTAAGAGCTTTACCTGCTCTTCCAAAGGTCCTGAGTTCAATTCCCAGCAACCACATGATGGCTCACAACCATCTGAAATGAGGTCTGGTGCCCTCTTCTGACCTGCAGGCATACATGTAGACAGAATATTGTATACAGAATAAATAAATAAATAAATATTTAAAAAAATAAAAAAAATAATTACGCATGGGATTTTAGGTTTGAACCTCAGCAACAGAAAAAAAAAAGAATGTGTGTAAAATATGGTCTACAGATCATGGTAAATTACTGAGACAGAGAAGGTGTTTGCCTGAGTCCCATCCCTGGATCGCACATGGTGGAGAGAAAGAACTGGTGGGAGCGTAACATCTTCTGATCTCCACAAAGTCCACACTAAATAAACAATAGATAATAACATTTAATTTGAAAGATGGAAAAACAAGAGTCTTTGGAGAAATTTTATGCTGTGAATAGTTTAAGCAATTAGTAGCCTTTACTGGTTGGGCCTTGGTGAGTTTCCAATAGAACATCCCCATTGTCTCAGTGTGTGGGTGTACCCCTTGCGGTCCTAAGTTCCTTGCTTTGATTTTATTATTGGTTTTGTTTTTTGATTCTTTTCTACTTTCTGTCTTTTTCATCTTCTCCAGAGCTGAAAAAAATATATATATATATTATCTCTCTCTCTCTCTCTCTCTATATATATATATATATATATGTGTGTGTGTGTGTGTGTGTGTGTGTGTGTATACATATATATTCTGAAAAGTATATATACTGAAAAGTATATATACACGAATATAATGAAAGGTATATATATACTATAGGAGTTATATGTATGTAAATATTCTATAGGATGTTGAAGATGGTCCATGTGCTCTTGAAGGCTCATTTTGTTACATTTCATTTAAAAAGCTAGTGCTAGCCAAAGCTGATACATCTTCTTACTTTTCTGAACCATTTGTTGTGTTAAAACTGAACTTTATTACTTTTCTAGAATTTTGTGCTAGCATAGGCGTTCTTGCAGATGACTCTACTGATTGAGTAATCCATTGCCGATGACAACTAGTATAACTCCAGCTCATTGCAGATGACAACTAGTATAACTCCAGCTCATGCCAATGACAACTAGTGTAACTCCAGCTCATGCCAATGACAACTAGTGTAACTCCAGCTCATGCAGATGACAACTAGTGTAACTCCAGCTCATGTAATGTGACTTCTTTTGCCATCTCAGTATTTCTGCTATTAGTTCTGGGTTGCTTATTGCAAAGAATGCCTCATTTGTTCATTTTTATAAAAGGTATTGGTAAATGAGACAACAAATTGAGCTCAATAAAGTTAGTCCACTATACTGTGCTGATTCATTAGATGCCCTAGAGGGCATGAAGGGTCATCGTCAGCAGAGGTAAGAATGTTTATAATACCATAATGCCTTTTCTATCACTTTTCTTTTTTTCTTGTTTAATTAACAAATATATTTTTCATCTAGACCACAGTTTCCCCTACCTTCTCTACTCCCTAGGTTCCCTCCCCCACCTCTCCTCTGCCCACTTCCCTTCAATCCATTCTTTCTCTGTTTCTGTTCAGAAAGGGACAGGCCTCCTAAGGGTATCAACATCAAAGCATGACATATCAAGTTTCAGTAGACTAAGCACCTCCCTTGTGTTTAGACTGGGCAAGGCAGACCACTATGAGAAATAACTTCCCACGAGTCATCCAAACATTAGGAACCTCTCTTGATCCTGTTGTTAAAAGTATCACAAATAGATCACAAAAAGTTATACAACTGGCACATATCAGTAGAGGGCTTAGCTCAGACCCATGAAGGCTCCCTGGTTCTTGGTTCAGACTCTATGAGTCAGGTGAATTGATTTGTGTGTGTGTGTGTGTGTGTGTGTGTGTGTGTGTGTGTGTCCTTGATCTCCTGGATCCTACTATCCTTTTTCAACAGCATTCCCTAAGCTCAACCTAATATTTGACTGTGGGTCTCTGCAACAGTTTTCATGTTTCTGGATGAAAGTTCTCTGATGACAATTGTTGTAGTCATTAATATGATCAAAGGAAATGACAAGTATTCTTGTCTATCAAGTATTTCTTGGAGTCTTAGCTGGACAGATGGTTTCAGGCCAAAATTCTACTAGATTTTCAAAGAAGAGCTATTGCCAATATTCTTCAAATTACTCCACAAAATAGAAACAGAAGGAACTTTGCTAAACTATTTTTTGAGGCCACAGTTATCTCAACAAAAAGAAAAAAAATTACAGACCAATTTCCTTCATGAACATTGGTGCAAAAACACTCAATAAAATACTGGTAAACTGAATCCAAGAACATAACAAAAAGATCATTCACCATGATCATGTGGGCTTCATTTCAGAGATGTTTCAGTATATGAAAATCTCTCAATGTAATTCACCAAATAAACAATCTGAAAGAAAAAAAAAAGCAAGCACATAATCACCTCATTTGATATAGAAAAAGCCTTTGACACAATCCAACACTCCTTCACGATAAAAAGCCTTAAAGAGATCAAGGATACACGAATATACCTAAGGCAATATACAACAAGCTGACAGCCAGCATGAAATTAAATGTAGAGAAACTCAAAGCAATTCTGCTAAAATCAGGAACAAGACAGAGATGTCCACTCTCCATAGATTATAGTACTTCAGTTCTAGCTAGAGAAATAAGACAACAAATGGAGACCAAGGGGATACAGATCAGAAAGGAAAAAAAATCACAGTATCACTATTTGCAGATGACATGACAGTATACATAAGCAACCCCAAAAATCCTACTCAGGAACTCTTACAGCTGATACACACCTTTAGCAAAGTGGCTGGCTACAAAATTAGCTCACAAAAATCAGTATTTCTATATTTTCTTTTCATTCTGAAGGAAGCTACTTAAGAATCAAGTGCTTTTCTCATCAAAATAACTAGGCTATTAATTGTCCAAATTTTTGGAACTTGTATTTTATGATTATCATCTCATCATTCAATTTATTTGCTATCTGTGACATTTACGAATTTTTTCCATGGCTCTAATATTAACAAAATAATACAATTCTAACTTTAAATTTCATTAAGTATAAATAAAAAGCTTTGCTCATTTTTGCTTCCATTTCAAAGACATTGGAAATTGTCTTTATGAAACAAATCATATTTTTCTATAATTGCTATAATTCTGATTTTATGAACAGTGTAGTATTAATTATGCTGTTGTCATAAAAAGCCATTAATCTTTAAAAATTCACTGAGTATTAAAAATCTTTAAATATAATGTTCCTAGAAGACTTTCAATATTTCAAAGTAGAAAAAAATCCAACAAGTCTCCGTGATTTATAAAGCTTCAGATGACTTATTTTTTAATATAATAACCTGATTATTGTTTATAAATCATTGATTATATTTAGTTCTTCTATTCAAGGACATACTAATAATGGACATCTTCTGTCTCTCTTATGTTATTTCAACACTGCAAAATATTTCACTCAAAATCTACTTTGTCTACTCTAATTGAAAATCATTTTTCCATCGATTTTATTTTTGCAAGAACTCAGTATGGAATTATTTTCTTCCCATGGATTTTAGAACCTTTTTATGTTGTGTTGATAAGTTCAAGCTCAGTCTCTGTGTTTGTTAAGATTACACCTTTTTTTTTCTCTCTCTCTTCTTAGAGATACCGAGTTACAACAAAGTTTCTTAAATCATTGGTCCCTTACTGGAGATAAATGCCATAGATATCTGCTTGACATTTCACCTCTGTGTCTTTTCTTCTTTTATTTATTTATTTTTTTTACTTTTTGCAGGATTAGGTCTGCTCCATGTGATATTAAATATAGGCTCTTGATTTATGGTTGTTGTGATGAAGAAGTTTTCAGGGTTTTAGATTTTGAGTGCAGACTTAAATATTAAAATAATAATATGGTTTTGCATTCTTCAACAAGTTCTATTTTTAGATAATGGTGTCCCATGTGCTGCATACTGCTTTTACAGAATGTGGTTAACCTTTCCTGAAGCAAGCTGCTTGCCTCTCAGGAGGTAGGATAATAGGAGTAGTTATATATTTAACATGCCTGCTCCTTTTGGTCTCCTTTCTCTATCCATGTTTTATTCTCTGCCAATACAACGGGGCATGGTAGGAGAAAGGCTATTAAGCTTTCTCCTTTAGTAGCTATATTAAGTGGGTGGCAGAATGAATTCAAAAATCTATCCGTAATTCTACTTATTATCCCATATTTAAACACCTGGTGTCTCAGAATGCAACTGGTGACTCGTAAGCTGTGAATTGTGAACCAGCTCGTGGTACAATTAGAGCAGCACTTTGATTTCCTACCTCCAGACCGTATTAAAGGTGTGTAGACACTCGAACAATTCCCTTTGGAAGGAACTCATCAAGAAGCTGGTGGCTTCCCCTATCTTCTCTCTGAGAAAGCTGACCACTCTTTGTTCTCTGAACTGAAGCTGCAGGAAAATCACCAAAGAAAATCTTGGCTGCATGCAAGAGGGCCTCAGGCATACTGATCTTCTTTGCTTTTTCCTTCCTTCCTTCCTTCCTTCCTTCCTTCCTTCCTTCCTTCCTTCCTTCCTTCCTTCTTTCCTTCTTTCCTTCTTTCCCTCATTCCTTCCTTCTCTCCCTCCCTTTCTTCCTTCTTTCTTTTTTACTTTCTTTTTTTTTAAACTTGGTTTGTTAATAATTTGCTTTTTTTATTTACTTTTTCTTATTTTGTGTGTATTGGTGTTTTGTCTGTATGTATGTTTGGGCAAGGGTATCAGATCCCCTAGAATGGACACCTGAGTAATGTGAGAACGTTTTAAAAAAGTAGAGGTCAAATTATTTCTACTCTGTAGTAAATAATTTATAATACATACTTAAAAGTTACAAGTTTCTAGTATGAAGAAATTATATGAGTATCTTAAGATATAAATTTGGTTTTTTTCTAAAATCATGCATTTGTGACATGAACCTATAAGCATGGGAATGGAAAATTATCACATTTACCTAAGTTTGGTCCCACAAAATTAGCACAATATTTCTTGTGGTCTAATCACAAGTAATCTTCTAGGTAGGAAGTTCTGGAAGCAACTCTTTCCTCGCTGTTGTAAAGAAAGGAGCATCTAGTCTTTGAAATTGTAGTTGCAAGGAAGGGCAATTTTATATGAAGTTAGCATTATTAAAGTTAAAGCAAAGTGATGGACAAGAGTTATGTCTTTGGCATTGAGTTGCCCTTCAGCAAAGTCAAAATCAAAGGCCGGACAGCTATCTGCTATTCTAGACCACGGAAAGCCATTATTAGATTAAATGCATTTATCCCTCTCTAACTGAATATGATTGTGTATGTTTTAGGTACTGTGTGATGTGATGTTCTGATGTATATAATTTAGACAAGCTAATAAAGTTAGCTAACACCTCAACAATTTATCTAGGATTTTTTGTAGACTATTTTTTAAAGTGGGCTTTCTGTGGCTTGTAAAAGAATAGCTCTTAACTCAAAGGCAGAGGGTACCATATGCTGCCGTCATGGGTGTTGAGTATTTTCATGGACATTTAATAAAATGTAAGTGCTATAAAGCCTGAGGCTATATCAGTTCATCCATTTAAAAAAAAAAACTCAAACAAATAAATAACCTCTAGGTATGAAAATGGACTCAGCAGGATTATTATACAATTCCCCTAAGAGTATCATGAGGAATAAATATTAATGCTTTTTAATTGCTTTAGAGTTTACAGACCTGACATGCAGCATCCAATCCAATTTTAAAGTCGAGAGCAGATAAATATGACTCAATAGAATAAATTCACATCTACATCTCCCCTAAAGTAATATTCTAAAATTACATCTGTGTCCACTTACTTTCTTAGGAAATTAATCTTTTATTCAGGAACAGAGTAATATGGAAGGTTTGCTAGATGGCAATTCCCTGCAAAGGTCTTGATCATGTGTAACCTTTAAAAAATAATTGTAGCCCGGTTTTATCCCATGCTTTTTCAGTCGCAGTCCAGCTGGCCTTGGTGAGCTCACAATAGATCAGCCCCACTGTCTCCGTGGGTGGGTGTACCCCTCGTGGTCCTGACTTCTTTGCTCATATTTTCCCTCCTTCTGCTCCTCCTTGGGACATTGGGAGCTCAGTCC
>NW_026067931.1:8332212-8353450 GCF_014885135.2 Alexandromys fortis
TTTTTTTTTTTTTTTTTTTTTTTTTGAAATTTTGGTGGTACCCAATTTCTGGGATCACATTAGTTAGTAGTAGCAGCCATCTGTGAGAGACTTCTTATTACTTTTTTCCTACATCTCTTAAAGCTCTTGACACTTGTATAGATTTTGCTTTTGTGCATCTCAGGGTGAAGATTAGAGTGGTGCCATTCCCATTTCATCTCTTTTCTCCTACCCATAAATTCCAACAGTAGAAGTAACAACATCATACACTAGATTACACTTGTTTAGAATCTGTGCTGCCGTCCTAAGCACATTGTCCAAGGCCTGAAAGTTATTGACAACTTTGTTATTGTAACTGCATCTACAAAAGGCAATTGCACCTTCTATCAAGCCATAAGTTTCAGTGATGGGGAACATGCTAAAAGGAGTGAATTCCATGAACATTTACCATTTAGCCATTACTGTACATATTTCTCTTCACAAAACCTTTTTAAAAAAACAGAACTAACGCTGTGTGGAATATGATGGCAGCTGAGGCATTCTTTTTTTTTTTTTTTAACCCTATAGACATTTGTTTAAGTAGAAGCACTGCATGTAAGAAAGGGAAATTTGCTGGGCGGTGGTGGTAGCATGCCTTTAACACCAACACTTGAGAGGCAGAGACAGACAAATCTCTGTGAGTCTGAGGCTGGCCTTGTCTACAAGAGCTAGTTCCAGGATAACCTTCAAAGTTACAGAGAAACACTGTCTCAAAACAACAACAACAACCAGGAAATAACATAACAAGAATAAGTATCTGTTACAATAGAGCAAACTACTTTTCTGTCACTGTAGGTGTGGTTCAGTGTAATATTCTTGCTACTAGGTACCTGGTTAGTTTCTGTGAAAAGTGAAGCAATATGAGAAGTTCAGGATGTGTCTCTGTTACTGGCAAATTTGGCATTCAGTAGCATCGACAACTATTTAAGCCATGGGGAGTCAAAGGCCATATTGTTGAATCTGGCAATAACCTCTCTCAGTCTATCCCTAAAAGTGAGACACTTTGTCCTTTTGCTCATTGGGCAGTAGCAAGCACAGGTAGTGTATTACTTAATTTTTTTTCATTGCTATGATGAAATACCTGTCAAGAAACAAATTAAGGGAGCAATGGCTTCTTTTGTTTATGGATTTTGGAATGAGATCTGTCTGACTGAGGAAAGCCCGGCAGGAGAAGTGTGTGGCAGCTGATCATTATATGCACAGTCATGAAGCAGAAGGCAGGGAGGAATTTGGGGCAGGTTATAGAATTCAAGGCCCATTCTGATCGAAGTACTTCTTCTGATCATGTGTCACATTCTTAAGGGTCCATCATCTTCCAAAGATGTACCACCAGCTGAGAAATAAGATTTGAAACCCACAAGTCGGTGAAGAGTATTTCGCATTAGTCACGGCAGCTTTGGAAATACATTGACAAGCACCTACAGAGCAGGGTGTGCAGTGAAAACAGACATTGATGTCCTCCGCGGAGGTGACTTTTTAGTGGGGTTTATGTGGAGCATAAATATCTCCACTTTCTTTTCCCATTGAGTGCTGTCTACACATACACCTGTCCCTAAACGTGCTTCTCATCAGTCTTCCAATAATGCTCTTTTCCTGGCACAAACATCACTTTTTAAGACATTTTTTCTACTTTGAATTCTCATTTTAAACATAATCCAGTGCAGAGAACACTAACGATGCCACCCACTGAATTTCATACCGTATCTACCGACAACTTAGTCTTTTATCATTGAATTCAGTCTCACTCAGCCTTTTTAGGAAAACAGAGGAAGCACCTAAAATTTTGCCAAAGATACCTTGAACTGTCTCTAGCACCATTGCTCATATAGCCCTGGTTTTCTTAAGAAATCACATTAGGCTGGCCTTTTCTATTTGTATTTCTACAAGCAATCTAGTTTTGTAAATTCCCAGCAGAATCACCTCTGATTATGGTCTTCTGGAGTTGCCCTGGGTGATAAACGTTTTCACATCTTTGCAGAAAATAAACTCTGAAGACTTGCATGGTCAGATTGATTACAGTAACACATATTTATTGCTGTCTTTTTTTTTCTGTTACTTTCCTTAAAATACCTGATGAATGCACTTATGCAAAAATTGTTTTATTTTTGCCTCAAAGTTTGATACAAAGATATATCCATGATTGTCTGGAAGGCTTGGCAGCAGAAGCATGAGGTGGCAGGTAACATTGCATCACACTCAGTAGACAAATCCCAGTGTCCCCTCACTTTATCCTTTGAATCCAGTGTGTGCTTTCAGACCATGGGTACCACTCACTTTATTCTTTGAATTCAGTCTATGGCCTCAGACCATGGGGTACCACTCACATTATCCTATGAGTTCAGTCTGATGGCCACCCATATTCAGGGTGGTCTTCCTTCCTCACTTGAATATCACTGGAAATTCTGCCACCACACACTCATATTTGTGTGTCTACTAGGGAGGGTATCGTAAGTCCTGTCAAGTTTACAATGGAGACCACCCAATGCTTCTCAGTGCTTCTCATGGGCGTTTTTGAGTCCTTTTAGGCTTCCTTAATCTTAACAACTCTGTGTTTAACCCTTAATATTTTCAAATACTGGCAATAATTTTACTTATTGGGACCCATTACTAATAAACTTACACAATCCAGTAACCTTTCTATACACAACAACAAACAGGCTGAAAAACAGATCATGGGCATATTTGATTCCCAATGGTCTCAAAGAAAGTGAATACCTAAAACCTAATCAATAAATTAAAGTTATTTTAATTAATTAAAATTAAATAATTAATGAATTGATTAAATAAAATTTTATGCAACCCTAACGTTAAATCTCTGGAGAAAAGGGGTTGAGGAAGACACTAGAACATTTAAAGACCCCCATTGCTCATAAGAACTAGTGTAGAATTGACCATGCCAACAAAAACAATCTATAAATTCAGTGCAATCCCAGTGAAATTTCTTTGACCTCTTTTCAAAAATAGAAAAAAATCATAAAATTCATATGAAATCACAAAAGCCAACATACGACCATAGCAATTTACCCTAAAATAAAAAGAACAATATTTTTTGAGAGGTACCGTTCCACATTTCAAGCTATATTCCAGAATTTGCTATTCTCTAGTCATAATTTAACTTTGGAATGCTAGAATGGGACTGAGAAATGTCTTAATTGTTAAAAGTGCTTGGCTTTTTTAACCAAGTGTTCGATTGTAGAGTCCTATTGTGAAAGGAGAAAACCAACTCGGGAAAACTGTACCCTGACATTCACCTTCTACTTGTGCCTTAGTGTTTTTGTGCCCTTGCCCACATATTATAACACGTACTCAAACAGTAATTAAAAATATTCTAGGTTGGGATATAGAAGGGAAACAAGAATATCAAGTGTCCTCTATTTGTACTTTCTTGAGAAAACACAATAGTGTCAAATATCTATAGCCTTAATGGGCTAAAGTATCTAGTCACAAAGGAGAATAAGCTAAATGTTTCTCTGGTGGGTAAGCAGACATTGGCTATGCAAGTAGCCTTGAAGCAAGTATTTGGCAGGAATGTGGTACTTCTCGTTAAGCGGTGTCAAGGTCCATTGGGGTGGGAACAACTAAAACCTAAACAGAGTCAAGATAATGTTTAGTGAGGAGAGGTGGTAAAGAATACACATACTACTTGTGAGGATATTTTATTCATTTTTTAAACTCATAAAATTCTCTTTTGGTAACCTGTGGGTGAGAAATGGGCAAACAACACATATAACTATTTTATTTAGAATATCTAATACATATTAAGCACTAGCCCATTTTACATCAAATCTTTCAATAATCCCATGATGTAGATTATAGAATATTTTGCCTATTAGTAATAAGAAAACAATCTGCTCCTATCTCTTACAAATAAGCTATCTATAATTGACACCCACTTGCGAAGGAAAAATTAGCTTTCTCCAATAGAATCTCATTGGGTATATCAATTACACCTGAGGATCTAACCCATAGCCATCAGTGGATGACCAGCACACTTAATAGCCTTTTTCTTGATGTTTTGCCTCATATATTTTTGGGTAATTCATGTCTAATTGATCTTTTGCTTGTACATTATGGATTTTGATTCTATTTTTAATCAATGGGGTTTTTTGTGCGTGCCTGTGTTTCTTGCATTGTTTGTTTGCTTACTCTCTAAAAGAGACAGAAAAAGAAAGGGTATTCAGTGGGTAGGGAAGTGGGAAGGTCTGGAAGGCATTAGGTGGGGGAAACTGAGATCATAATATATTATATGAAAACACTGAATAAAAAACAAAGAATGATAACTACGCAGGAAGGGCATTGCCAAGTAGAGGCTAATTTGTGGCTGAGCTGGAAATGGGAAGAAGATAGTTTGACTATTTTATTTATAGGCGTATGCTTTTGAAGCGACTGGAATTCTGTGCTTTTGCGTACAGCTACTGTTCATATCTTTTATCACAAGGAGGCAGTAAATCTTGAAATTCAAGTTTAGGTAAGCAGAAATTCCAACACGTGGGGCACAGCCCATTGGGGTTGCATATAGGATATCTTGCATGCTAGATGTTGACATTGCAATTCATAAATGCCATGAAATTACACTTATGAAGTAGAAATAAAATAATTTTATGTTTGGGGATCACTACAACAGGATCACGGCAGTAGCAATGCTGAGAAACAGTATCTTAATGAATACATACTAAACTTTGGGGATTACAATGATAAAAACACCTTCAACTTCTTAGTAATATATTGTCTTAATATAGTTTACCTGGAAATATTATTCTCATTGAGTCATGACGATAAGACATTAGATTCCTTCTTTACTTGCAGACAGAAGGCTGCCTTTATTCATTAATAATTAAAAATGGTTTTTCCAAGTGCTTACCTCTGTACATTAAATGTTGTAGGGAGCACTGGGATGGGGAAAATATTGGTGAATAGACAGTTTCTTGAAGAGTCCCTTTTTATTAGGTAACATCTTAAAAGCCTTGAGGTAGTTAATTGATTAGCAGTCTCAAACAGCAATGTTTGAGGTGATAAATATTCTATGACCCAGCGATAGAAAAAACAGAAAGTGATTTAAAAACTAATTAACATATGCTTCAGGATCTGATGAACTTATTCTCCTCTGCATTTCGATTCTGCATCTATTTCTTATCTTTTTCTAAGTTGCCACGTATTTTCCTCTTCTATTTCCTTTTAAAAATGAATAAAACAAAAATGCAGATTTTTTCCCCATTATCACAAAGATCTGAGATAAAGGAATCAAGTCCGTATGTTTGGCTATCCTCACCCGGGAAGGCAAACACAAGTCTTCCATAAAAAGACCCCATTTCAGAAAGGAACAAAAACATATTCTGCAAACTGACAGAATAAAAAGGAGCTGGGGCATGGGGAACCTTCTAAAACAAGGACTGAATCAGTTGGAGAGGGTTTTCCATATACATCTACTCTATAGAGAACTGAGGGCAATGCTCCACGGTCCACAACAGGGATAATTTCCATGACTAAGCTGGAATGGAAACATATTGAAACTTTATCATTTCAAGAGTCCTAGGAAAATTTTACCTGCTTACAAGTGATCAGAAATTAATGCGGCATTTGTAAATCTTTGTTATAAGATAGAGGATAAGTTTAGTTTGCTCTTTAGATGAGATAAAGCCCTCCCTTCCATGATCTGGGGATCTTAAAAAAAAACAAACTACAAATGGCAATCAATTACTTTATTAATAAGTCCTAAGTTTTATTTACCAAACTTCCATTTATTTACAAAAGCTTGTAATTGCAAATTTTTTCCCTGTCCCCTTGTTGCATCCTAGAGGTGAGGTATTAAACATTTTCCAAAGGACCATGTGTTCAAAGCTTGCTCTACAGAACAATCATTAACACAGCAGGTGGAACTAATGGAAGTTTATGTAGACTTAGAAAATGGAGGAATGGGAGCTCTTTAGGTCCATGAATGACCATGACCACGGATCCTTGGATTAGAGGACCCCAGATCTGAACTTCTTCCTTTTAAAGTTAAAAAAAGCTAAATTTTTAATTCATTTTTTAAAAGGAAATAGAAGAGGAAAATATGAGGAACTAGACAAAGATAAGAAAAACATGTATGAATCAGACTTCCAATTTGTTCATCTTCTTGGATTTTCTACATCATGATCTTTGTTGTGGTCATTTATTTTGTTCACCAAAGTCCCAAAGTGGTGGCTCTGCTTGAATATACTAAAACCTCTAAGGTTATGAGTAAAAAACTTTTTTTCTTTCTAAATTATCTCAAATATTTCATTACAATGAGAAAAGGCTGGCTAATGGAAGCCTGGGTAAAGGTTTTTAAATGGTTCTTGTTACTTCTCCAACCCATCAGATTTTTTCAATCATTGCAAAGTATGGAAATAGATCTTAAAAGTAGTGTGCTTCCTACCAGGGGGAGGGAGGAGGCTGACATCAGTGGATACGTCCCTATAAAGTGTGACAGTCTTATCTGAAAGGAGAAGGAGGTTGCTATCTCCTTTGCAAAAGGCCAAAATGCAAATGTCAGTATTCTGAGACCCATTCCATGCCAGATCTAGAAAAACCCTCCACTATCTCCTGGTGGAGGTAAGTTCACACTGAACTCTGGCTTACTCTTCTATTGCAAGACCCTTTAATCATATTGCCTTTCCTGCTATACTTTTCTCAGCAAGATTTTCTTTTTGACACTCCCTTATCATCCACCATTGCAGGAAAAATTATGATACTTTAATTTCTTGTCACACTGTGGTCTTTAACTCTTTTTGTTAATTATGGTGGATGTGAAATTAAGTTTCTTTATAATTGTAGTTATCATCTCCCTGATAGATTGACCTGTCCATCTTTCCATTTTTCTTCTTGATCTTTGTGAGTCCTTGTGCTTGCATGTTCTGTGACAGGATTGATTAAGTTATATTTTCCATTCCTAATTCCTTTTGTATTGCTAATTCTATGGATTCTCTTTATCCAACATATCACTCTTTGTTGGCTATATGTATTACACACATTTGTCTCTGATGAATGCATGAATTCTGAGAACAGAAGACTCCCATTCCATGCAGTCAATTCTATTTACATTACGTAGAGTTTGTGGCTTTGATATTATTTGAAAAACCTCCCCCTCCATTACATTCATAGTGTTTGCCTGCATTTTTGAACTTTAATTTTTTATGAAACTTTTAAATTCACTCAACAAGAAAGGCATAAATCACATATCCAATATCATATCATTCATGCAGTTATATAGTTTTCCTGGCACCACTTCACCTGATTATAATATAAATTTAATTTAAAGGTGAATTCCTAAGAATTGAAAGCAGAATGTCACAAAATGCGATTTTTCTTGTCACATTGACTTATCGTCTAATACTATATGCATATATTTTAAACCTAAGCAATTAAACTGCATACGTTAAAGACAAATTATGTAGGAAATATTTTTTATTTATTTTTATTTTTTTCATAAGAAATATTTTAAGCAGCTTTTATTTATTATTAATCTTGGTATTTACTTTACTTAAAATGTTATGTTTATTTTTTTGAGACTAAGTATCACTATGTAGCTTAGAACTTCCTAAAATACAATCACCTACTTGCTTTATTGTCATAGTTTTAAATTCCTAGTGCTATCATAATTCTGGAGATAACATTACATTTCTACACTTGATTTTTGTGGTTATATTGATACAGTAGTATCTATATATCTAATATATCTATCATCTATATCTATCTATGTGCATGCATGTGTGATCCTGTACATATATAGCAATTATGATTAAATAAATTGAATAATCATGTTAATAATATGTACTGGTGAAATTTATCTAGGACCTAAGGTTACTAACTGGCTTTTTAAAAGAATATTTGGAGATTTCAGAGTACATAAATGAATGATAATATATGGATTTTCTAAGAAATCTCATTCAGAAAACTATTTTAGAGAACAGGTAGGATATTTAAACATAAAGAAGAGAGTTGGTGGCTGTATTGTCAGTTTAAAAGTGAGATGATAAAAAAAGTAATTAGGACTTTGAAAGTATTACTTATCCTTAGGAGTATGTCCTGGAGCACTAAGAGATGAAATGATGTGATGCGTGGAATGCGCTCCAGAGCAAGTCAGATGATGACAGGAAATGGGCTGGGTGTGGAGATGACACTGCTTAACCAACAGTTGACTGCTGAAGCTTTGTGAGGTACATTGGGCTTCATTATATTCTTTTTATTGTGCTATTTGTTTTACCCGTGTGCGCGTGCAAGGATTTTATTAAAAATTATGAGAGAACAAATACATTACAGAATCGTAAGGGATATACAAAGCAAAATTAATAAGCTTCGCTGGAATCATAAAGATAAATTTTAATCAGTACTAAGGAAGATAAGTTTATAATATTTTCACAGGAGACGAACTATAACAGAGAAACAAAAATAACTTAATGTCTTAATGATTCATCCTCTTTACACTGAAATTATTCTTTTTAATGAGTGTGAATAAGATCTGAAAGTTAGCTAGTTTGAGTTGGAATTGACTGGCTTTCTATCAAAGTCCAGGTCTGCTGGCTTGTGTCCAGTCCTCTGGGACATGACAGAACTGGTAAAATCAGAAAGACACAGCAGGAAGCCAAAGCCTCAGAAGGCATTTCATATCGCTGGCCTGTCACCCTTCTTTATCACCTGTAGTCCAAAACCAGCCATAGAGGAGATCAGCGTCAATCATGGACTCGTACTCCATGGAAAAAGAAACAAATACACGTGAAAAGATGAAGGGGAAAAAGAACAACATAAAGATTTGTATCAATAGCTAAATACCCGTATGTTTTTAATGTTTGGAAGGTAACACTAATTAGACCAAAATGGCTAACCTATCTGAAACATTTGCTATTTATTTCTTTTCTGAAAATGTGAGCCAATCATTTTCTCTATACTGTATGCAGATAGCTTGATCATGGCTGAGATCTGTCTTTGTATGCTGAGTTATCAAAGTTAATTAGTGGTTTTGGAGCTTCAATATTAGAAAATATTTTTTTCCTGTAAGATCAAGATAATTTTCACAGTGTGATCCCTACTTGTAGTATATTGGAAGTCCACAGAGATATTTATATAGCAAGCGGTCTCTGTTTTCTTTAATCTACATCAACTTTTTTTTATAAATATAACTACAAATCTTTCTAACAAACAGCAGTTTCTATTATACTAATTATAAGAGCAAGGCACAATAGAATTCTGTGGATCTATACCTTTATTCTTTTGCAATCTTTCTTGGCTGAGTGAATTTGCTATTTGTTCATTGTTGCAGTTCCTTCAGAGTTCTAGCAAAAGGTGTTAAGAACTAAGCCCTTCATTTTGTCTTCCAAGCCCTGTATCCATAACCTTCCACCTAGCAAGAAAAAAATATGGTCTCTTCCCTGAAGCTTACTTTGGTGAGAAATAGTTTTTTATCTTCCATTCCTGGACTTTTTAGCTTGAATGCATTCCCTTCTACTCTGTTTACTAATTGGCAAGCTACTTTCTGAATTAAACTCTTTCTCTCAGTTCATACTAAATGCATCAAGTATGATGAGTGCATGATTTTAAATTTTTCTTAAAATTATCTGTCTGTACTCTATAGATTAGTTAGATAATCCCGTTTCTACATTACTATAGCTATTAGTTATAACTAACCATTTTTCAATTTCACCAATAGTTCACCATTTTTTTCAGTGGCTTTGATTGCTTTTCACTGCCTAATCCCTTGGTCCAAAGCCAAAGATGAGTATTTTACATTTGGGTTATAGCAACCATGAATTTTAGTAATCAATTTATGCATAAATGAAATATCAATAGTAGCATTTAATGAATAACTATTGTTATCTCAATGTGATAAGGCTTCTCCTAATCCAATGGCTAAAGAACATTACTAGTTGCTGCCATGTAAGATGGTCTATAATCCTGCACATGAGAAACTGATACAAGAAACTGTCATAGGCTATTCTTATTTGGAAATATCAGAAGAAACAAGCAAACCATAGCCCCGAACAAAACAAATGAAATAACCAAACAACAAACCAAAACAAAAGAGAACAGACCAACACCAACACATCCCTGTTTTACAATTTGTAAGGTTTTTGTACTTAGAAGATTTAAGAAGATTAGAATGAGCTCAGTCCCATGAGTTGTTCATGTTCTTTTTATGGATGGTAAAAAGAAAAGTGTGCAGTTATACGGAATCTTTTAATGTGTGATTTTTGCTAAACACACTAGATACAGTAGCTGAGATCATAGTCAAGAGGCAGGGATATACATTCCATTTCAAAAATTTTAAAGTGACCTGGCCAGATTGTGAATATAGAGAAAAATTAAAGACTGACAAAAAATAATCTAGTTTCTTCTAAAAGAAAATTGATAAAGAATTTCAATGATGCAAAACAATTCTAGCATGTATAAAAGGCCCTGAGTAATGAATCAGAACATCTGGAATGGAGTCCACATCAATGTCATATTTGAGAACACAACAGAACTAAGTGAGTAACAAGACAACTGTGCATTCTTGAATTGGTACTGCGTAATGCAACTGAACAAACATTTAATTTAAGGAAAAGCACAACACAATAGCCTTAACCCAAGGAAAGACTAAAAATAAGAAGCAATTGATGTGGGAGTGTCTTATATCAATCTATTGATTTCATTGGTTAAGCATTAAAGAAACTGCTTGGCTGGCCCTGATAGGTTAAAACATAGGTGGGAGGTATAAACAGAATAGGATACTGGGAGGAAGAGGAAGTGAGCTCAGACTCCGCTCTGCTCCCGGAGAGACTCAACAGCTCTGCTCTCTAGAGCAGAGATGCCAGGCTCTGCTTTCCCAGGCAGCTCCGACCCAGGATGGACGGAGGCTAGAATCTTCCTGGTAAGCGCACCTTGGGGTGCTTACACACATTACTAGAAATGGGCTAGTCCAGGTGTGAGAATTAGCCTGTAAGGGCTAGAGTTCATGGGCCAAGCAGTGTTTAAATGAATACAGTTTGTGTGTTGTTATTTCGGGCATAAGCTAGCCGGCGGCCGGGGTGCTAAGGACGCAGCCCCACAGCTCCAATTTCAACAAGCAATAAAGATGAAGATAGAGCTTATTCTTCCAGGAAATAAGAAGAGATAATAAATTACAAGCATTGCCTTAGTTTGCTTTCCATTACTGTAATAAACCCCGTGACCCAAAGCAACATGGGGAGGAAAGGGTTTGTTTCACTACATGTCTCCAGCTAACAGTCCACCACAGAGGGAAAGGCAGGAACCTTAAGTCAAGGAAGTTGGAATTTTCTTTTGTGATCACCAACTCACAAATAATAACACAGAGATGTCTTATTAATTATGAAAGCTTGGCCTTTAGCTTAAGCTTGTCTCAACTGCCTCATAATTTAAATGAACCCATTTATATTATTCTGCATTCTGCCATGAGGGTCATTATTACCTTATCCATGTGCTACCATTCTGTAAGCTCTGTGTCTCATTGTCAGCTCCACCTTTCTTCTTCCCAGAATTCTCTCTCTTCCTGGAAGTTCTGTTTATAGCTCCTGACTAACTACTAGCTGTTCGACTTTTTCTTACACCAATCACAACATTACTGTCACTACGCATGCAGCACTCCTTCACTGATGGTTTGTGTTCTGGAGTTATCTCTTCTTCTTCTTTCACCATTTTGCCAATCACAGAATTTTGCAACAGGTTAGAAAGAGGTATAGCTGAAACGGAATTACAGAATGCTGACCACTTGCCCTTCTTGGTTGTCTGTGAAGAGCAGAGGGCCTAAATCACAGGAAATCACAGAGTCCATGCATAGGGCTGTGTAACTGCTATGGTCCTACCTGGCTTCTCACTCATTTGAAAACAGATTTGCTCACTTTTAACCCTGGCTCCTGAGAGAAAAATACATCTTCTTTCTCCTAAGGATCTATCATCTTTTAAATTTGATTTAGAGTTTTTCTTTATTTCTGTGCATGCATATGGTGAAAACAGTTGGGGGTAGGAAAGGCAGACAAATGTTCAGTCTTCCTCTATAAACGAGATGCTGCCTGACTGGGAGTAAGAAATCGATAAATTATTATGCTAACCCCTGCCAAGTGCCTAATGTCCACTGGTAAAGAGCAAAATTGGGAGATTTTTGCCTGTACTCTCTGCTTCTTACCTTATCTCTTATTCACTGACATCAGAGATTTGCAATTTATTTCAACAGAAATATCACCCCAGGTAAACCTGAGCAGTTTTCCAACAATTCAGTTAGAAGTGAATGGTAATTCCTAACCCATCAGCCTGTGTATTTAAGTTCTCAGAGAATCTAGAAGACAAAGGAGCACATAAAATATCTCTTTTCTCAACATTTATCCATGTTAAATAGAAGCTATTCCCAGTCTTGAGGTTGTTTGACCTTAATCAAATTATACTGAACATAGCAGGAGAAGAGAGGAAAGAATTAATAGTCATTGAGCAAATAGCACATTTTTACCTGAGCTAGAGAGACAGAGAGAGGAGAGCAGAGTTAAAGCTGTCTTGTCATTCAACCCTCACAGCAATGCCTCACAGCTGTCTTGCAGAAAGAAGACTATCTGCCTCCACTTAGAGTAATAGAAGCTGAGTAGTTGAGGAGGGCCATGTCAGCAGCTTTAAAATTCTCACCCCATGAGTTCAAAGATGAAAATCCAGTTCTCTGTAGCTAGAATTGTCACAGCATTATTTTCAGATTATAATATAATCACAGCATCTCTCCATTTCCTTTCTTACCTCCAGACTTTTTGTATATCCATTACCTCTTCTTCAAATTCATGGCTTCTTTTTGTAACTAATTTTCTTGTATTCATGAATGTATATTCTTATATATTCCTAAATGTAACCTTCTAGTACATATAATGGTATCTGTCTGTTGGTTTTCTTTTCTTTTCTTTTCTTTTCTTTTCTTTTCTTTTCTTTTCTTTTCTATTTAACCCCTTGTTCAGATACTTTATTTGAATTTGACAGTGGTGGTAAGTGATTGGATTGAGATGCCTTAGGAAGTATCTATCCCACATTCTGAAGAAAGCAACACACTGTGTCAGTCCATCCCCATCCTGATGCTGACACATCAACTTTAGGGAGTGTCCCAACCTAGCCAGATCCAGGGAAATCCCAGAGCTGGGCACACCCTGCCACTGTTGCCAAGCTTCAGGGTAGGCAGGCCTTGAGAATGCTGCCAGCCCTGGGGAACTTGGTAGACCTCTAGGCCATTTTTCCTTCTTTTCAAATCCCACAATTTCCTGTTGGGGAGAAACTGTAATTAGCCCAGATCAGGCACTAGATTCCAGCAGGGCTGTGGGCATAACCACCCGTTAGAAGCTTGGAAGCCAGTGTTTTTCCAATTACAAGGATGGTGGAAGAAACTATTGCTTCTATTGAAACCAGGTTGCTCAAGTCAGCTGTCAAGGGAAAGAGATACAGCTGGTCTACACTGGGCAGCCGTCCTTACCCCAAGCAGTCAATTTCCTTGCAGTCAGGTGGGAAGGTGAGCTGTTCTTACCAAGTTCCATCTCTATTCAACGGTTCCAAACTTGGAGCTTCAGTGTCCTGAGATGGGAACAGGTGATGGATGCCACAAGTTGAGATGGCAGGTGATGGGAGGAGGATGCTGGGCCAGCTAGCTAATGTTACCCCCTTTAGTGATTTACAGGAGATGGATCCCAGCTCGGTCATGAAGTTGATTTGTTTCCATGGTGCAATGCATTCCTCAGAAATCTTAAAATTGGCCTGCAGTTTTTCGAAGACTTTCTTCTTGGACTTGAGCTCCTCATTTGGTTAGCCATTCTCATAGCTCTTCACAACTTCACAAATACTTGCTCACCAGGAGCAGAGCCTGCCGGAGAGTCCAGAGGTTCAACCTGGCAACTCACCCCTTCTATGGATGCACACAGTAGCATGCCTTGGGAGTCTACTCCTCTCATCTTCTAGGGTTTCAGATTGCACAGTACCACCACCAGCCTGTCCTGTAGTTCTTCCTTGGGGTTTTCATAACTGACTGTTTTATACTGAACAACCATTTGGTGTGCCCTACCCTGGTGCCCTACCCTTCACTGTTCCTGCTCCCAACTTCCCTGAGTTCCCTGAGTTTGTCTATACACAAAGGACTATAGAGAACTATACACAAAGGAGAATTGAGTCCTCCTGGATGTCAGCCTTTCCACCTTGGCAAGTCCAATGGCATCATCATTCTTTAGCTTATGCTTGGGGTAGTTATGTGGATGAGACTTTAGTGCCTATCTTCTGATATTACTAGAAGGTACAAAATCCCAGCCAACTCTTAGATTTTCTGTTTCTTACATTCTTCCAATCCCCTCTTCTGCAATGTTCTCTGAGCTTTAGTTGCCCAATGTTTTGTAGCTATAGCCATTGGGACTGTCATCTACAACTTGACATTTGGGTTGGATGTTTTCTGTACTGTTCCTAGTCTGTTGCAAAGAGAAGTTTCCTTGAGCTTTGTAAAACCAACTTTAAAATTTAGTTCTCTGACATGTTTTCATTATATACCGGAATCTTATTCTACCGTCTATGCACCTTTTAACAGAATAATCGTCTGTGTTATTTTTCTGAGCTCTTCTTTCTCAACCATCTTCAGGTGAAGTAAATATCTGATGCGTTAGGAGAGAGGTGGCCTTCTGCTTTCACTACAGTAGAACCCATCACTTGCAATTGTGTCCAAATGTTAAAACTGAGGAAGAGGCCCCAGTTTCCTTCCTTTTGAGTTAAGGTATTACATGTGATTGATTTCATTTATTACATAATGTATTTAATATCTAATGCTGTTGTTGATCAAGGAACAGAATACATTTCTGAGTTGGGAGTCTAAGATGACTAATTTTTAAAACTATATTTCTAATTTTTTACTTCTTTCCTTTGAATGGTCTCTATGCTTCGAAGCTAGTTTATCAAAAATCTCAGAGAAATAACATATGCAATGGAGATCAAAATATGACTTTAAATATATCCAGGTGATTAAAATTTAAATATGGAAATTAGCATCTCTGGATGTGAAATACTGAACTGGAGCATGAAGCTTTAATAAGTCCATAAAATTTAAGAAGAAGGTCAGAAAGGGTTCTCAGTAACTCAGCTTTTATTTTCAATAACATGAAATGGTAAATGATTTTGTAGACATGTTTAGCTTATTATGATTGAGAAGAAAAATTAAAGATAGAATAACATTTTAATCTAGAATGAGACATTTCCTTTTATTGATGGGACAATTTAAGCATTGTGTTTGTATTTAAATTTGATTACTTTTTTATTAAAATTTGTTGTACTAAAATGATCCGGTGTTTTTATATATTTATTCAGGAACAACATGATTTTACTTTTAACAATTTATTTTTCATGAACACATTTAAAAGTCATTCCCTTAGTGATACTGAAATAAGCAGTACTCACTTATTAGCTACATTAAATATCAAGAATGATATATCTAAAGAAATGAACTTATTCTTTTCACTTAAGTGAAGTTAACTTCCTGATTTCCCTTTTTATCATCAGTCTCATTTCTGCATGCCCAGTTTCTGCGGGTTCCACTCTTTCTTTCAGATACTGTGTATAAATGAGAGCAGATATTATGTATCCTTCTAATTGGCTTATTGCACTTAGTATGGTACACTGTAATCCAACCCACACTATGTCAAGTGACAGAATTTGTTAGGTTCTTTATTTATAGGTTGAATTTTATTGTTGCAGCCACCATATGCCAATTTTTCATTTTTCCACTCTTAGAGGATTCCATGACTGTCTTTTGTGAATAGTGCTGTAATTAGTATGGAAAGGTGGACACCTCTTTACACACTAATTACAGCTATTTCAGGGAGACACCCTGAGGCAGGACTGATGGATCACATAGTAGCTTCATTTTCCAATTTTGGAAGAAACATGACACTCCTTTCTACAACTGTTGTAGGCATTTGCAACTGTTTGCTGCCAACATTGTTCAAGAGGTCCTTCTCTTCGCATCCTTGCCATCCCCCATTGTGTTTTCTATTCCACTCATTTTAACAAGTGGCATTTTTGCTGTCATTTTAATGTGTATCCAAAATATTTAGTGAGCCTGAACTGCTTTTGATTCATTTGACCACTCTTATAAAGCCTCTGGATTCTTCACATGTATCTATATCAGATTGTTTTCTTTCTGTAAACAGGTTCTTTATATAGTTTGGATAATAACTTATCATTGGTTTTATGGCTTGGAAATATTTGTTTTTTGGTAAGAAAATATTATTTCCTTACACCATCTCTTTAACCTATTATTTCCTTTGCTATCAGAAACATTTTATTTGTTTTAATATGTTTCTACTTAGATCTGACTTTTGGGAGTCATATCCAAAGAATGTTGACTAAAATACTGTCATGCTTTTTTTCTCTACCTTTTTAAATTTAGATATTTCATAGTTGTAGGAATTATACGTAATTCTTTAAGCTGTCTTAGCTTGATATCTGTGTATTATTTAATACTGGCATCACCACTTAGAGGTAGTGGGAACTGGGAAAATGGAGCCCAAAAAAGATGATATTTAAATATGCAATAATCAACTTTATTTGGAATCTCAGACAATTTTAAGAGTTAAGAAAGGTCACATGAGTAAAGCTCCCATTAATTCAAGCTGTATTATGTTGCAAATCATGTGTTTTCTTAGAGGCAAATAAAGGCTAGTTTGAACATTTAACTGAATAGCAACAGCAAGCTACATTAAGTATTCTGAAGTAACCTCACTCCTATTGGCTGCACTTGGGAGAAGCACAGATGCACATTCTAAAGACAATTTTGGGTTTTTTGAGAAAGTGAGGTCACAAGACCCTTATCTTTTTCTTTTCTTTCTTTTTTTTTTTTTTGGAGTGTTCTCACATTACTCAGAATTATCATCACATGATTTCATTCCTGATCCATACTCTGACAGACTGAGTCCAATTTTATTTCTTTCCATGTGAGTGTTTACTGTTTATAGAAATATTATTGAAAATAATTTTATTTTCTATCATATATTCTTGGAAATTTTGTCAAACTACTATTAATGTATATGTTGGATTCATTCTTTGGCTCTCCTTATTTGTGTACCTGTACCTCTGTGTGTGTTTGTGTGTGAATATGCATGCTTTGGTGTGTGTGTATGCGTCTGCATATGTGAATATACTTGTATCCATAATCATGTATTATAACATGTGTAGAAGTCAGAAGATAGCTTGTGAGAGTCGATTCTTTTTTTCCACTGTGTGGGCCTGGGAATTGAACTTGATTAGCCTGGAAGACATTTCTTTGGCCCAGCTCTCAGGTCCTTTCTACTGTGTCCACATTTTTGTGGTATCGTGTTGTTTTAAATCTTCTTGCTTTATAACATAGCTTGTTAGAAGCTTATACTCATTTCCAGACAAATCATCAATAGAAGTCAAACTGGGCCCTTATAGAAAGAAGATTCACATTAGCATGTTTATCACAGGAATGTCAATGAATCATCAGGACAGTAAGGATGGAAAGACATTAACTCTGCTAATATGGAATAATGTTTCAGAGCACAGGAAAAAATGAAAGTTATGCATATATATGTATACATATAATCAGAAAGTCTGGGCGGCAGCCATATTATTTATGGATTTCACCAATGTTTCATTGCAGAAATAAAGCATACAATAATTTTACACAGAACATTTAGAACTTAAAGTTGCATTAATATTTAACAGTACAAATTATGAACCTGAATCTCTGTGTGTATGAAATGAACATGCTGAGTTGTATTTTCACTCACAAGCCCAACCTCATTGCTTTATTTCTCAATGTTTCACCTGGGCATCATTTGGCTTATTAAAGGCATATATACCTACCAGATATTTAATCAACTTTGATCAATAGTTGCTGTAGACCATAATATGAGCTAAATGACAAGCTGGCAATCATTCACTGCGGCTGGGAAAGAGGCAATCTTCAGGCCTGCAGTGTATGATTAATGCCGAGAGCAGTAAAGGACTGCAGAGAGAATCCAGTGGAAAAGTCAGAACGATTTTAGAAGACTTCTTGGCGATCAGTAGTGAAAGGAGAGAAATAATTCATGCAAATAGAAAACAAGGTATAAAAGTACCAAAAGTACTGAAAAAAAAAAAAAACAAATAGTAAGAACAGGCCTTCTGAGATATCTGAGCAGGTGGAGGAGCTCACTAGACAAGACTGAAAATATATGGATTATTTTCCCCAGGAGTCAGTCACATAAGGTAGATTGAAAGGACCAATTCTGAAAAATTGTCCTCTGACCCCCCCTACATATTTTGTTGCATGCATGTCTAATTAAACATTATATGCACAGAGAGTTTGATAGTATATTTGATGATATATATATTTTCCAATATTTGTTGAAGTGTCATAAATTACACAGACATTAAGTCACAAAATCACAGAATGTGATGATTCTTAGGATGAATACAACATTGAGGTCACATGCTGATCATCAAAGAGTTATAATATCGGCAGAGCAGGTTGAAGAAAGTTGCGTAGTGCACAGGAAGCTGTCGTGAGGATGAGAGATTGAGGAAGAGAAAGATCAAAACCATGTAATCTCCCTACAGTATGTTGTATTCTATTCTATTGCTAATTTTTATTGCCAGTGTCCATACTTTTTCAACTTTAAAAATTAAACTGCTATAGCAAGACCCAGGCCATAAAGAAAGTGCCACTGCTAGACATGTCCTGGTGAGCTATATAAGAAAGCTAACTGAGCAACTGAGTGGCCTAGTAATCTGTGTTGCTCTGTAGCCCCCTTCCTCAAGCTTCCTGCCTCGAACTCTAGCCCTGAATTCTTTCAAAGATCGAGATGTGACTTCAAAGTAGACACTGACATAAACCTTTCCTCCTCGTGTTATTTTTGGTCAGAGTATTGTATCCCAGCACCAGTAAAGCAAACTAGTATAATAAGTCTTCATACGACAACACATTATACAAGAAGAACAGTGCCCTCTATAGTGTTTAGGATGTTCTGGTGTCTCAGTGATAAGGATTATTGTAAAATCTGGATTCAAGCACAAAAAGAACAGAAAGGCTGTTTATTCCACATTTGCTGAGGCCCCTAAAATAATCATTTTAAAAGCATTTTGGGATTTCTCTTTCCTGCATCTTCAGGTTTGTCCATGGTTTTCTCCTTGACAAACATTCTGTGCTCCAGCATCTTCAATAAACTGAGATTCCCATGGATGCTTAGGCTTCATTCCTTCAGCCCCAGGTATCATCCTCTCTGCAGACTGTGTCAAGCTGACATGCAAAACTAACCATCACTTTCACTTCTTGGAGTTTCCATTGCAGTTTGAGCTTCATGTTCACCACCTCACTCACAGCTCTTAGTGCAGCCTGGGAGGACACCCTGTGGCACACGGTCAGTGTTAAAACATTTTCCTTTGCAATCTTTTTTGAAACATTCTTTGCCACACAAGTACAGCATTTTTCATTTCTGAGTCAACAGTCTCACACGGTTGTTTTAGAGGTGTTCCAGAGACTGGAGTTCTAGATGGAACCCATGAGACTTCGGTTGCTATGGATTCTCTGTGCCTGGATGTTTGATATACTGATATATAACAACCCCCACAAAAACCTAATAAAACCCCTCAGTATCCAGTCTTGTGTGTGCAGTAAAACTCCAGAATTGTCTTCTTCTCAAGGGAAAGCCTTTCAAATGAATTTACCATTTAACACTCTTGAGCTTTCCATGGGTGCTGAATGCTGGGTTTCTGAAATGCTCTGCAAACTTCTTTTCCACAGTGTTGGTGAAAGCAACATGTCTCTCATTTTAATACTACTACATTTTTTCAGAAATCATGGTTTCATTAACTCCTAATTGGCACAGCCTTTCTGACCAAACTACAACAAGTTGAGTATTTTTCCTTGACTTTCTTCTAATATTCTTTGACTTAGACAAAAGCAATTAGCAATAACTATGTCACACCCCGAATGATGCACTGCTTTAAACAACCCTGACAAGATGATCAACCTCTTTCCCTTAAACTCAGTTTCTCAAAAAGTCTCAGGACACAGGGGCAACATATAATTCTCTCTTTTCCCCCTTTTCTTTTCTTCCTTACTTCCTTTCTTTTATTCATGAAATGTAATAAGATTGGCTCTACTCAAATCCCTAATAAAGTTCTCATTCTCATCTGAAAATTTAACACATTCTTTCCTGTCTTTACTTTTATCCTCAAAATTTGGTTCCAAAATTGCAATGTACAAAGCTCTCTACCTCTAATCTTCAAACCCTTCTAAATTCTTTTCCCCAAACCCTGGCCCCACTACTCTGGTACCAATTGTTTCAGTCAGATTGTACTTTATTTGACAAAAAAAATATACCTTTTGGCAAAGAATTTAAGTGATAATGGTTAGTTCAGTTCATTGGTTATAGATTTTAGTTCTCAGTACTTGTTTCATTGATTCTGTTTCTGTCATTTTTCTCCTGTGGTGTGATATAACATGGCAGAGGGATTCCCTGATAGTGATTTCTGACCCCAAACAAATGGAAAACACACAAAATACACTTAAATGTTTGTCACTGTTTATCTTCTTTCTGAAGCTGTGCTCTTTCTCCTAATGTTTACATGATCTCCTGAAGCAATGGCCTACCTACCTACCAACCTGTGTTCATGATCTTTCAGGAATATTTAACATTCAGATTACAACACTTTCTTCTCTTGAAATGGAAGTGAAGAAATTGGTGCAGTATAGGAAAGGGTAACTATGCAAAGGTTTGATTTGAACCTTGATTGAGACGCATCTTCAGAAGTCAAATATTAAGGTAGCAATGTATCACAGAGATAAGAGAACATCCCTCTTGGGGAGCGTAGTGCCTACTCCTAATCTTTCCAGCTAGAGTGTAAAGGCAGAGGTTTTCTAGCTGACAGATTATTTGATTGCTATTTTCCACCAAATTTCCTTGATGTCATAGACTCATGAATAGATCAGAAAACATAAAGAACCTTAACACTCTACCTTTGAAGGAAAAAAAAAATTCTCACGACAAGAAGCAAGTGAGCAAAACACGTCAGAATAGCCAGGTATATATTAGAAACACAAACAAAATAAATCAGAGAGAGAAAAAAAAGATAGAAACTGGTTGTGCCCAGTATTATTTTCTTCCTCTTCCTCTTCCTCTTCCTCTTCCTCTTCCTCTTCCTCTTCCTCTTCCTCTTCCTCTTCCTCTTCCTCTTCCTCTTCCTCTTCTTCTTCTTCTTCTTCTTCTTCTTCTTC
>NW_026067931.1:8355238-8380957 GCF_014885135.2 Alexandromys fortis
AAAAAACTATATTTTTTCTTTTTACATACCAATCTCAGTTCCCTTTCCTCCCCTCCTCTCATTCCCTCACTTCTCCTCCACAACACCTCATCCAGTCCTCAGAAAGGGTAAACCACATTTTTTGAGGAAGGGCCCTCCCTACTCTATCTAGGCTGAGCAAAGTATCCATTCAAAGAGAATTGGTTTCAAAAAGCCAGTACAAATAGTAGGGATAAATCCTTGTGCCACTTCCAGTGGCCCCACAGTCTGCCCTAGCCATAAAACTGTCACCCACATTCTGAGGGCCTAGTTTGGTCCTATGCTGGTTCCTTCCCTGTCTGGCTGGAGTTGGTGAGCTGCCATTAACTCAGATGAGCAGTTTAAGTGGGTATCCCCATCATGGTCTCAATTTCTTTGCTCATATTCTCACTCTTTCCACTCTTTGACTGTTATTTCTATCCAGTCTTTCTGGATTTCTGTGCTTCACTGTGGATCTCTGCCTCTGCTTCCATCAGTTGCGGAATGCATGTTTCATGACGTCATTTAAGATAGTTATTTATCTGACAACAGGAAAAGGCCAGTTCAGACCCTCTTCACCTTTGCTTAGGGTCTTAGCTGGAGTCATCCTTGTGGATTCCTGGGAATTTCACTAGTTCCAGGTTTCTTACTAGCCCCATAATGGCTCCCTCAATCAAAGTATCTCTTTCCTTGTTCTCCATCTCTGTCCTTCCTCCATTTTGACTATCCAGTTCCCTCAAGTTCCTCTCCCCTCTTCCTTTCTCCCCTCCTCTTTCCCTTTTACCTTTCCTTCTTCCCCCACCCCTATGTTCACAATTTTCTTGTCTATTACCCACTCACAGGGGGATCTATTTATTTTACTCTGGGTTCTCCTTGTTATTCAGCTTCTGTGGGGTTGTGGCCTCTAGGCTCGTTATTGTCTAATATCCTAGGAGTGAGACATAACATGTTTCTCTTTCTGGGTCTGGGTTAGCTCACTCAGGATGTTTATTTCTAGTTCCATCCATTGGCATGCAAATTTCAAAGATGTCATTGTTTTTGACCACTGAGTATTACTCCATCGTGTAAATGTAACACATTTTCTTTATCTATACTTTGGTTGAGGGACATCTGGGTTGCTTCCAGGTTCTGGCTATTACAAATAATGCCGCTATGTTCATAGTTGAACAAATGTCCTTGTAGTATGATTGAATATCCTTTGGGTGTATGCCCAAGAGCAGTGTTGCTGTGTCCATAGGAGGCTGATTTCCAAATTTCTGAGAAACTGCCACACTGATTTCCAGCATGGTTGTACAAGTTTACATTCCCACTAGCAATGGGGGAGTGTTCCACTTACTCTGCATTCTCTGCAGCATAAACTATCATGGGTGTTATTTAATCTTAGCCATTCTGACAGCTGTGAGACGGTATCTCAGAGTCATTTTGATTTGCATTTCCCTGATAGCTAAGGATGTTTAACATTTCCTTAAGTGTCTTCCAGCCATTTGAGATTCTTTGAGAATTTTCTGTTTAGATCTGTACCTCATTTTTTAATTGGATTATTTGAAATTTTCATGTCTAGTATCCTTCTTTAGATTGGGAATGTTTTCTTCTATATTTTTGTTGAATATATTTTCTGTGCCTTTGAGTTGGATTCCTTCTCCTTCTTCTATCCATATAATTAGATTTGGTCTTTCGATGGTGTCCCAGATTTCCTGGATGTTTTATATTAAGAATTTGTTGGATTTAACATATTCTTTTACCAAAGCCTTTATTTCCTTTATAGTATTTTCAACACCCAAGATTCTCTCCCATCTTTTGTATTCTGTTGGTTATTCTTGCCTCTGTAGTTTCCATTCATTTACCCAGATTTTCCGTTTCCAGAAATCCTTGATTTGTGGGGATTTTTTTTTTTTGCCTTTATTTCAGTTTTCAAGTCTTGTACTGTTTGCTTTACCTGTTTTTTTTTTTTTTTTGGTTTTCTTTAAAAGATTTATTGATTTCTTCCAATTTTTTGTTTGTTCTGTCCTTCATTTCTTTAAGGGATTTTAAAATTTCCTCTTTAAAGATCTCAACTATCCTCATAAATTTACATTTAAAATTGACTTCTGCTTCCTCTGGGTTAGAATGTTCATGTCTTCCTATTTTATGACAACTGCATTCCAGTGTTACCATGTTGCTTTTTAGTTCTTGAATGAATTCTTCCATTAGTGCCTACCCATGTCTTCTTCCAATTAGTGCTGCAGTGTCTTTGCCTTTTGGTCCAATCATTGCAGTTGCTGTGTGTGTCTTTGGGAGCTTGGTCTGCACTGTACTGTCTGTGTCTCAGGGAACTGCTAAGGTCTCCCTAGGTCATCTTTTCTTAATCTGCTTTCTTGGTCCTCTCTGTGCAGTCACACCCTGTGCTTTAGTGTTTCTCTGAGGTCTCAGGAAGATAGGAGGGTTTGGTGGTGGAGTGCAACTTGTAGCTTACAGGATCTGATTGATTGGGTGGGTGGGGGTGTTGGAGCAGTTTACCTGCTGGAAGCTTGCCAGCTGGCCGGCTAAAGAAGCTGAGACAGATGGAAGGGCCTGGGCTTTTGCTGAGGTACCAAGGGCCTAGAGAGTGGGGTACACTGCTGTTTGCATGCTCACTAGCCTCTTGGTCCTCTCTGTGCAGTCACAGAATGTGATTCCATGACTCTGCATTCTGTAAACCTCCCTATCTTGAAGTTTTTAACCCGGGTAAATTGCTATTCTTCATCTGGACTTTATTCCCTTGGTTAATCATAATCCCTAATAAATTATAATTTGCCTTCAGATTTAAAAACATAAATTATTAGAATTACTTAGAATATATTCTTATACCATAGCATATTTGAATTTAACATATGCTTCTGTTTTAGTTACCAAGTGTTTTCCAGGTGTGTATTAGTCTGCTTCTTAACTGTCCTTGTATGCATGTTCCTGCAGGGACCATTGCTGGTATTGTGAGGATTTGTCCATGAGTAGATTTGTTGTATAGGATAATTTCTCTAGAATAAGTGCTCCAATATGGAATGATATGTCAGAGGGATAGTGAATTCGTAGGTCTTTTTGAGGAAAGAAAAGTAATTGTTCACCAAAATCGTGCCGCAGCTATTTTCCATTTCCATCCTTACACAGGTGCTAACTCTTTCAAATGCACAAAGGGCCTGGCTGTTTCCAAATCTATGCCAATCTGATGGAGGGAAAGCTTATAGTACGGCAGCACAGCTGGGGTTTGTTCTACAGCCATTTGTATCACTGAGCATCTTTAATGCTATTTTTGTTTGTGTCTTGTCTAAGTTTCTTCATACCTTCCCCCGACCTCCACCAAACTTTCTACATGGTTGCTTGCAGTTTTGATATTTAAGAAGCCTTTATTGTCTTAATATTATTGCATTACGAGTTAATGAGTTGCAAATTATCTGCCATAGCCTTTATCATAGTATGGTACTTCTGCCTTCAATATAATAATATATTTGTAATGTACCACAAGGATAATTTTTTGTTTTGGTTTTGTTTTTTGAGACACGGTTTAAAAGCCTTGGCAGACCAGGTTGGTCTTGAACTCACAGAGATCCACCTGCCTCTGCCTCCAGAGTTTGGGGATTAAAGACATGTATCTCCACACCCAGCATAAAAATGCTTAATTAAAATTGTTTATTATTTTTTTCTCTTATATTGAAATCTTTATGTTGGATTAAAATAATTTCTTATCGGGAGGTTATGTATTTCCTGAACTGCCTAAATGTTCTTATAAAATTTCATTAACATTGTTAAGTATACTTTGTATTTTAAAATTCTGCGACTGATTTCATTTAAGGTGTCTATTTCCATAACCAGGATAGTGGTTTGGTCAGCCTCCACCAGAATAATCACTACACCACATTTTCTGGACAACCACAGCTTTACAATCAAACCAGAACTTTACTGCATTTCATCCTCAGTCTTCAGAATGTTCTGACTCATTTTGTTACCAGGACCAGCTCTGCTGCTTTGCCCACCAGGATGCAGGGTCCTCTATCCTGATTGCATTATGCGATGTGTTAGGGGGCTCAGCTCTCCTGTTCTCATGCACTTAGGGCTGGCTCAGTCCCACTACCCTCAGAACCCTCCCCACCCTCACCCCTGCACTTGGGAAAGAGGCCCTACTCCTCATGGTAGGCAGGTATCTCACCTGGGAAGCACACTAGAACTGACCTGTGGTTGCCACTTAGGTGAGTGGACCATGAGGGCAGGAAAGCTGACCCAGCCCCTCCCCATCTGCCACTTGGCTGCATGGGTGAGGGGAAGATGCCCTTATCCCTCCACCCTTTGCTAACTGTGGCAGAGAAAAGAGCTAGCTCCAGGATGACTAGAATGAGAGAATCAGGCTTGCCCCCAACACACCAGGTGCAACACATAGGAGAGAAGGTCCTGCACCCCTTCTGGGCAGCACTGTCGTGGTGTTTCATTTATATTTTAATAAATAAAACTTGCCTGGAGATGATAGAGTAAAACAGCCCAACTGGTCAGCCTTATAGACCAGGAAGTGGTAACACACACCTTTAATCCCAGTAGCCACATTAGTTGCCATAGAAATTGGGCATTGCATGCCTTAAATCCCAGGGGTGCATGCCTTTAATCCCAGAACTAGAGAGTATTTTAAAATAAAAGGAGACAGCTCTCAGTCTCAACCTCATTCTGAGATTCCTAGCTGAAGGATCACCAGTTCAGGGTGAGGTTGAGGTAAGAGCCAGTGACTGGCTGCTTTGTTTTTCGGAAATTCAGGTTTAAGCCCTATATCGGGGACTCTGAGTTTTTATTAATCGTGCTTTACAACACACTAGAGCATTGGCGTCATAGGTACCTGAGAAGCAGAGCCAATTTGCCTTTTGCAATATCAAGCGAGGGCAGGACCAGCCATACCAAGGCCAGGGAAAGGCGGCAGGGGGCAGGCTCAGAGCAGCATAGTTCCAATCATCTGTGGGTTATGGACACCTCATACTCGAGCTGCAGCAAAACCACAGGCACAGAAGAGCCCCTAGGCAGCATGTTGGGACCACATGCTACCAAGGCCCAGGTGGCAGCGCAGACCCCTCAGATCTGCATGGATTCAGCAGCAGCAAGGCCCGAGTCTATCAACCTGGTCCCAGCGCGATGACTTTGACATCTTATCTGCAAGAGGACCTTACTTACTTTTCAATCCTTTCTACTGATCTACTTATCATTCAAACGTATCTACTACTTCTAGGCCCTCTGTATATCTGCTATTAATGTGAGTAGAGACAGAGAAATCATCTCATTCATGTACTGATACATACAGCACTGAAGCTCTCAATTCCCTTTTGACGTAATGAAAGCACAGAATTTTATATTCTTTCACATTAAACTTGCTGATGAGTACTCACATTTAATGTACATCTCCTCAAATTTACATATATTTCCCTTAAACTTCACACAATCAAAATTTACACTAGATGTGATGTGAAATTCCCTAGAAGAGCACAATTAAGAAAGCAAATATATTTACTTCCCACAAATTTGTGTAAAATTCATGAGCAATATGCTCATTTTTGCTGCAAATAAAATTAAAGTACATACAATTAACCAATTCTAATACTCATTAGAAAGATTGGGGTAGGTTCTCAACATTGTTGTGAAATCTGCAAATTGAAAGAGTTGAAGCAAAAGGCTTTGCTTAATTAACAACCATCCAGTGGTAAGGAAAACCACAACACACTGGCTGTTTCTACTGTTCTTTCCATACCAGTGTTTGACTCAGAGGTTCTGGAACGTACTCTTAATGCTGTCACCATCCTGTCCCTGTTGTTGGAGCCGTTTTCCTCACGTAGAAGGCTGACCTTGTCTGGGAATAATGCTTGGTTTCTTCCCAGGATCCCTCTATGAAAGGCAACTGCTGCATGAGTAGTTCAAGGTTCTTTATGTCTTTGGTGGTCCAACTTGAATGACTATCACATGGTGGTCTGCAAAAGGCCCCCATGATACTAAGCTTGATAGGAAGATAGATCTTAATATCTGTTTTGCTGTCTTTATTTCATTCTTCCACTACCTGTATTTCCTAGAAATATGAGAGCTGAGTAAATGGACCGGAATGCTTTCGTCCAGCACAGGTCACTGGAAAATCCATAGCAAGGAAGAAGCGGTGCTAGGGCTCAGATCCTCGGAATGGTGATTATAATTGTACAGCTGTCTGTCCAAAGGGCAACAGAAATTCCTTTGCTGGTATAGACTGGGATATTGATCACATCTGACATGTCCTGGTATCAGAGTCACCAATCTTAGCTACTTTTCCAGTTATAGAAGGAGACTTCATAGTTTATACTCAGATTTTTTTCAAAGTCTACTTGCATCTGTTTTTCTCAAGAAGGTAATACTTAAGATGTTTCTCATCAGTGAAAAACAGACATATTATTTTTAATGAACTATCTTTCTGTGTACAGTATTTTTTTCTTATGGACCCAATTCTGTTCATCTCTCAAACACTGCTCAATCTTCTGATATGCCTACTAACTGATGAATGGCTAATGACAATGTGATCTGTTGATATAGTGGAGTGTTATTCCCACTGTTACGATGAAATTATGAAATTTATAAGGAAATGGATGGAAGTAGACACAAACTGTCCGAGTAGATAGTTCAGACACAGAGAGACAAATATTTCATGTTTTCTTTTATTTGTGGATAGTTAGCTTTGAATCTTCAGATATGTATGTTTTATTTGGAACCTCCATAGATTTCAGGAAATCACTAAGGAGCCATTAGAGAGAAAGAGAGAAAACTTCTTCTTCTTCTTCTTCTTCTTCTTCTTCTTCTTCTTCTTCTTCTTCTTCTTCTTCTTCTTCTTCTTCTTCTTCTTCTTCTTCTTGACTGTATCTGAAATGAACTATAATCCAGAAATGGAGGGCACAACTGTGATCCACATCTTGAGGCAAGAAGACAACATGTCTTTGATCCATATCTTGAGACTTGAAGACTCACCTTTAATCTGGGCCACACCTTTTTCTGGAAGCCTATATAAGGATAACAGAAAAAGAAAGGGTTTATTCTTCCCCTGCTTGTTCTTTCCTTGTCAGCACATCCATTCCAGCTAATACATTCAGTCTCATGGGACTGAGAAGCTTCTAGATTCTTGGACCTTCCATTGAAAACTATCCACTCTTGGACTTCAACCTGTAAGTCATCTCTCTCTCTCTCTCTCTCTCTCTCTCTCTCTCTCTCTCTCTCTCTCTCTCTCATATATATATATATATTGCAAGTCATTTAGAGAGAGAGAGAGAGAGAGAGAGAGAGAGAGAGAGAGTGATTTATTCCTTAAGTCCTGTAACTCTAGAGATCCTTGACTAAGAGCTCTTAGAAACCCATTAGAAATTCTTAGAAACTCTGGAGGCCTTTACTTGAGTTTCCATGTGGTAAAAGAAGCAGAAATAGCTGTTAATGGGAGTTTTATACAATTTTTTTGAATTTTTAAAAAAATTATATATCTAATTTTTAATGAGAATTAATAAAATAGCATGGGGAGACAGATATAAATGTGATGCTTTTTGTTGATTATATATTCACAGAAACACTATACAGAGATTTCAAGTAAAGAATATGGATTTAAGACCAGTCAAGTATTACTGTGTTTAAATGCATTATTATGAATTTTTACAGTAACCCATTATTACTCTAGTTTTAAGTATTTTCCATTTAAAAAAAAAGCTTTTTGATAGTTCAAGTTACTATCTATTTGTTGCACACAAATTTCCATTCGCAATAAATTTGCTTAATTGTAGTTGATGGAAGAGAGACTTTTGTCTATAAGTGATACATTCTGTTCCCAGGAAATCTAATTTAAGTCCCATTATATGAACTGTAAATCTACATTACATAGTTGTAGCTACTGTACTAGCTTTCCTCCATACTTTACAAGATAATACTTTAAATATCTGAGATATAAGTTGTAAATCTTTTCGTTTTAGATCTTTCTAAAATTCATGTAACTTAGTTTCTGTTTGCGATCTTTTCAGGTCTCATTAATATAGCATGTCATCAAAATTAATGAGTAATATGTCATCTAATATAATACTCCTTTGGTTTATGTAGGAGAGATTATAGTTAATCCTCTCTGTTTCAATGATAGCAATATTGTTATTTTATTAGACTCTGAAGACTGGTTATCTACTGCAAACAATTATCTCATGTATTTTGTTCATAGGAAGTCTTTGTGTCCCAGATGTTTTTAACATGAACCCATAATTTTCTGTTAGAAATTGTGTTAACTATTGTTGAACTTAAAGCTTAATTACAAATTGTGTTGACTTTATGATTTTTGTCCTCTATTACTCTTTTGTCTACTGAATATATATATATACATATATATATATATATATTCTCTTCTGATAATCGCTACACAGATAACAGGCAAGTGAAGAAAATGCCATGAAATTTATCACAAGGTGAAATTAATGGATTTATTAGTGCCTCTTCTTTGTAAGACTCCAGGGAATGAATTAACGGGAGCAGGTAAGGAACGAAGAAAAGATAGAAACTCAAACACAGCAAAGCTGGGGTTGTGTGGGCCAGGCTCTCCAGTGGAGGAACCATAGCATCCTGGAAGCTCAGGATGTTTATTATATGCAATTGAACAGTGAAACGGAGTCATGGCATGAAGCTAACTGAGGAGACAGGGTTACTGCCTGTAAAGCTGAGCAAGGAAGTAGGGTTTATTCAATACAGCTGTACCAAGGAGGTAAGCCTAGCTAATCATAGTAGAGACAGTTTCTGTAGGGAATTAGTCCTTAGGCCATAAGTATCTCAGGGAAGAAAAGTACAGTGGATTTATTTATATTTTTAGCACATACTATCAAAATTCTTATTCAGATCATGAAGAAAGCTTTTGATATTACTCATGGAGTTGAGTCATTGAGGTCCTTGGGTTTGACCTGCCCTTAACAAACAATATATGTTCACTTAGGAGTTCATTGCTCCCTACAGTTTAGGAATAAGTTTAATCACTAAAATCTTTTGTGAATTCACCTAGCTACATTACCTAAACAATATTTTAGAAACATTAAGATATATAAACACTGAGTTCAATTGTCTAAGCATTTGATCAAATTGAAGAAATTTCATTAAAACAGAAAATAAGATCATATCATGATTCATATTTGATGAATCATTTTGTGTTTTAATTCACAATTCTTTCAAGTAATAGTAAATAAATTAGAATAATGGTTGAATTTATTATGCCACTTTCCATGCACTTTTGGGGAGCAATGCTCACAGTCCACAGGCCTTGGGATTTAGAAAACAGATTAGGAAATTGGACTTTGGTCGATGACAGCTTAGAATCCAGTGAAAATACATAAAGCATTCAGTATACGAAAAATAGTAACAGATTCCCAATGCAATTATTATAAAGCTCAACAAAATTTTATACACAATCTCCATTGCACTGTTTATCATACATCTATAGGTATGTGATAACATGCAATTTTTATTGCCAACACTGAGTTACCCAGAGCAACTGCAGTGAGCAATTAGAAATAGTATGATGTCCATTTGAAGATGGGGAATCAGAAATGCAAGGAGGCTTATCTATTAGTTTCTAGCTAGAGTTTCCACAATGTTAGGTATTTATCAAACAGAAGAATTACATGATGTGAACAGCCCAGAAAACTCAGAATATGTACCAAATTTATTCGAGAAGACTATAGGGTAGGACATAATAATGTTTTCTGCACATAATGACTTCCTTTCTTACACTGTGCATATGTTTACAACAAACTAAGTTTTTTCTCTTCTTCTCTTCCTACCCTCTTCTCTTCTTCCTTTCCCATGCCCTTCTTCTGCGTAGAAGTAATAGAAAAGAGTGTAGCCTTGTATTCATTACTAAGAATTATATATTAAGCTAAATAGTGTGACTTGAAAGTGTCCTAGGAACACCTTTAATAAATCACTAAGAGTAATTTACAACCAGTATATGAAATACACATCACTGGATACTTTGCATGTACTCATGCAGTTCTAATAATGTCTTTTACCGGAGTTAAATGTTTTCTTTCCAATTAAAAACATTTTAAGGTGATTATCCATTTGTAGCAAAAAAAAAAAATCTTGAACACAGAATTAGTGGAGTTAAAATTAGTGATGATTTAATGTAATTTCAAGTTGTCAAATGCTGACCTTTTGTGTGAAAGCAAATTTATTTCATTCAAATCCTATTGTTTGAGAGAATGATTAATAACTGTGAAAGTATGGCAAACTGTCGGGACAGATAAAAATTTACTAGCTGTATCTAACAGCGCTGACTAGAAAGATCAACGAGAAATACGATGCCAAATGACACAGGAGCAAATCTGTTTAGGGTTTTGCTAAATAGATTAAAACATGCAGCATTCCATCCTCAGGAGAATGTTATTCTAATTCTAATGCAATTACAAACCCTATGCTAACGAAGCATTTTTTTTTTATAGAAATGAAGTACACTGAAATTTCTATGTAATGATTGGATGTGAATCTTCAAAATACTTACCAGTGAGAAAGGGAGTCTTTCTATATGGGAGCTAGGTGGTAGTAATCTGTGTGTACACACAGGCATGCTAAAACAGGTAAAAAATTGAAATATGCAGATTACCATAAAGGTGGTGTTCTCAGGCTTTTAGGCTGGAATTGCCCTGTTCCTGACCTTAACACAAAGCTTACTACAGAATCCTATAACTTTGTTACTGGAGGGGATACCTTCCCCCTCCTTTGTCGTACGTTCCCCTTTCTCTAATTTGAAAACATAGAATTTGTAAAGAAAACGGAAGCAAGTGTAAATGATGACAACTTTGAAGCCTTAAATAGTGGTCCTGGCAAGCCTGAAGGCTGTACCGGCAGAATGTGATTAGGGTATCCTTTAAGTATTGACCAGGAGGAGCCAGCGACCACCACAGGGGCGGGTACTAGGGAATGACCTCTGAGGGAGCAGGCCTGAGCCAGCTACTGGCAGCAGGACTGGGCAGCAGGACTGGGCAGAGCCAGTAATCTCCACTGTAACAGGCCTGAGAGAGCAACCTCCGTGGGACCAGCCCCAGGCAAGCCAGTGGCCTCCACTGGAGCAGGCCCAACACAGGGACATTAGTGAGAGCAGGCCCAAGCAAGTGACCCCTGTGGGATTAGGTCTGAGCCAGTGACTTCTGCATAAGCAGACCTAAGCCAGCAACCTCTGCCAAAACAGGTTTAGCCAGTGACTTCTGCTGGAGAAGACCTGAGCCAGTGACATCCGTGGGACCAGACCTGAGTCTGCAACCTCCTCAGGACCAGGCCCAAGCAAGCCACCTCCATGGGAGCAGGCCCTAGTGACATCCAGGAGTACCAATCTACCTCTGGGAATGTCGAGTGACCACTGAGTGACTAGAACTGTGACTCCGACTCCACCATGAATAGCAACCATCTGAGCCATAGATTCAATGGCACCTGGAAGAGTGATCACCAGAGAAATGGCCCCAACCTACACTAATCAGAGAAAAAGATGGGTAGACAAGGTATGAACACACTCAACACCACAAAAAGCTACACGGTACAAGCAAAACCTAGTGGCTCTAAAACAGCAAGACTTGAACACCCCAATACAAACAAAGCAGAAGAAAATGGCCTAAAAATAACTTTAGGAAATGTTTGAGGCTCTTAAAGAGAAAATGAAAATTCCTCTCAAAGAAATGGAGAAAAACACACAAAAAAAATTGGAAGAAATCAACAAATCTCTTAAAGAAAACCAAGAAAAAGCAATAAAACAGGTGAAGAAAATGGTTCAAAACCTGAAAACTGAAATAGAAGCAATAAATAAAACACAAAATGAGGTAAGTCTGGAAATGAAAAATATGAGAACACAATCAGGAATTACAAATGCAAGCATAAGTGGCAGAATACAAGAAATGGAAGAGAATCTCAATCATTGAAGATACCATAGAGGAAAGAGACTCATCGGTCAAAGAAAACGTTAAATCAAAAAAAGGTTAACACAACTTCCAGAAAATTTGGGACACCTTGAAAAGAAAAAAAAAAACATAAGAAGAATAGAGATAGTCCAACTCCAAAGCACAGAAAATATATTCAACAAATCATAGAAGAAAACTTTCCCAACCTAAAGAAAGATAAACATATGAAGATAAAAGAAGCTTACAAAATATCAAATAGACTGAACCAAAAAATAAAGCCTTGCTGCTACTTAATAATCAAAACACTAAACATACAGAATAAAGAAAGAATATTAAGAGCTGCAAAAGAAAAAGTCCAAGTAACATGTAAGGGCAGACCTATCAGAATTACACCTGACTTCTCAATGGAAACAATGAAAGGAAGAAGGTTCTGGTCAAGAGTAATGCAGACATTAAGAAGCAATCATGGCAGCCCAGACAACTATACCCTGAAAATTTTAATTTACCATAGAAGGACAGAACACGATATTAGATGACACAACCAGATTTAACCAATACCTAGCCACAAACTCAGCTATGCACAAAGTACTAGAAAAAAAACTCCAACCCAATGAGGTTATCTACATCCAGTAAAACACAGACAACAGATGATCTTACAACAGCAAATCCCAAGGAAGGGAAACACACACACAATAACATCACCAACAACGAAAACTAAAATAACAGGAACTAGCGATCATTGGTCATTAACATCCCTTAATAGACTCAACTAACCTATAAAAAGACACAGGCTAACAGACTGGATACAAAACCAGAATCCATTCTGCCGCATAGAAGAAACACCTCAACCTCAAAGACAGATATCACCTCAGAGTAAAGGGATGTAAAATTGGGAATTTTACAATTAATTTGACCTAAGTAACAAGCTGGTGTAGATATCCTAGTATCACAAAAAAATAGGCTTCAAAAGAAGATCTACCAAAATAGACAATGAAGGATGCTTCATATGAGTCACAGAAAATAATCCACCAATAAGAAATCTTAATACTGAACATCTATGCTCCAAATATAAGGTCAACCTCATTCGTAAAAGAAACACTACAAAGATTAAGTCACACATTAAACCCCACACACTAATAGTGGGAGACTTAAATACCCCAATCTCACCACTGGACAGGTCTTCCCAAAAGAAACTTAACAGAGAAATAAGGGAACTAACAGTTGTTATGATTCAAATGGACTTAACAGACATCTATAAAAAAATTCATCCAAACATAGAAGAATATGCCTTCTCACCACCTTATGGAATCTGCTAAAAAAATGACCACATTCTAGGTAACAAAGCAAACCTCAACAGATAAAAGAAATTGGAATAACCACATATATTTTATCAGATCACTATGGTTTAAAATTAGAATTCAACAGCAACACTTATTTCAGAAAGTGCACACACATGGAAATTAAACAATGCTCACCTGAATCACTAATGAGTCATGGAAGATATAAAGAAAGAAATTAAAGACTTCCTAAAATTCAGGAAAAATGAGCATACAATGTACCCAAATTAATGGGACATGATGGAAGCTGTGTTAAGAGAAATGTTCATAGCACTAAATGCCTATAAAAAACAAGCTGGAAAAATCTCACACTAATGAGTTAACAGAATACCTGAGAACTCTGGAGCAAAAAGAAACACACTCACCAAGGAGGACCAGAAGGCAGAAAATAACATCACATAGAGTCATACACATAGAAAGAAAATATGCCTCAAAAGTAGTAGTTATCTGTGTCCTAAAAACCAGACAGTCCTATTTTCATTATGATAGAAACTGTTAAATTATAGAAATCACACCTACATTCAAGAATCATAAAATCTAAGTACTGCATTTTATTTTTATTATTACTGTTTTTGTATTTGGTAGCTAATGCACAATGAATTGACCAAAGGTATATAATAAGTTTAGCTTAAGTTCGTCTTCATATTCCAAAGCTAAATTCACTATTTTGAGTAGTCTATTGATTGATTGGGTGTTAATAACTTCACTCCACATGCCCTTCCATTATTCAGGATCACTGAGCTATTGAGCTAGGTTTCTCTTATGATTTGGGAACTTGTACAGAACATAATGCCGGAGGGGAATCCATTGTGAGCTTCTAAAGAGTGTTACTTACTCATTCTGACTTTTCTACAGCCAGCACATAATAATTCAGGCATTTCAGGTTTGACTTTTGAAGACTTGTCCCAAGGAACAGGCAGAACTGAAGATGTACTTTCTATCAATAACAATGCTTTCATAATATCTTTTTTTTTCTGTTTAGTTCTCCTTTGACCTTTAGAATCATATAGATACAGGGCTCGTTGACATTTCCAAACGATGCCTCATAGATACATCAAACAGAATTTCCTACAAGGAACTCTTGGTTCCATCCAACAAAGTTGGTTCTCTCCTGAGGTTTCCCCAACTTTATGACTGTTAAAACTGCTGTGTTGGTCAGCTTCCCATATCTATGCAAATGCTTGCAAAAAGTAAGTTACCAGGAAGAAAGTTTCACTGCGGGTCACAGAGTCTGAGTGTTTGTGCTTGTGACATAGCAGAGAATTATTACAGGGTGTGTGGTGCAGGGGTCTCTTTATTACATAGTGAAAGGAAGCAAGCACACACAGAGAGAATAAGGCAGGTTCCTGATTCAGGGATACATTAGCTTTCCCTAGCTTGTCTCCATATCGTAAATATTAAACCATTTCTCATGAGAAGCCCTATAGCTGATAGTCATACCTTTGTATTATGATTGTTCTGAATATATATTACACATAGCCTCATACTTTCTACTGAGATACTCAGGTACAATCTTAGTGTCTCCCTATATCTTCCAAATATATCTAGTTCTTGTTCATTTCTCTTAATATTATGACCCTTTTTGGTGTAGGAACTCCTTCTGTGTATGCGTTGCTTTAATTTGTCAATGAATAAAGAAGCTGGGTTGTCCTGTGATAGGGCAGAGTAGGATAGGCTAGGAAAACTAAACTGAATGCTAAAGAAAGAAAGTGCAGGCGCAGAAAAGCCATGTAGCCCCACCAGAGATAGTCGCCAGTGGGAACTTTACCCAGTAAGCCACAGCCATGTGGAAATACAGAGATTAATAGAATTGGGTTAATTTTAGATATAAGAGTAAGCCAGAAATACGTTTAAGCTATTGGCCAAAGAGTATTGCAAACAATATAGTTTCTGTGTGATTATTTTGGGACTGAAAATAATGAGCATTTCTATTTTATGCTACTTTTTCCACATGAGCTGGACTTTGATCTTAAGGATACTTTTCCTGTCCAATCATCTCATCTCTACTTAGAAATGCTGGAATTACAGATGTGTGCCACAGTCCTGGATGTCCATCAGGATCTCTTATTTGCCAGATGTTTTTGTCTCTTCAACATCAGGGCTAATAGTTTAGTTTCTGCTTGGGGGAAAATAAACTTTTGTTTTATAGATGCAAGCTGGAAATGTACAGTTCATATAATACCCAAACCATAGCCACTCTTCAGGACTCATTATTATTTTGTGTTATCCTTCTTTCAGTTACCTTGTATTTAAAAACTGCCACATGGAAGCTGGTACACGGTTACATTTATTATATTTATTTCAGTTTTTTGCATTATAACATTTGTACTATGACACTCTAGTACATTATTTTAAACATGCATGATGCATTGTCGTAAGTTGCTACCATACTGTATTGCAACATAACAGCTAGTAAGTGTTTAAAGTGGTCTATTTAATGCCAAGTTCTTCATGATTTCCAGGAACTCAATCACTCACACAAATGAGAAAATGCACAAAACAGAAGTGTACATTACTAAGCAGTATAGACTTAATATGCCTATTCTAGCAGCAAACAATGGTAAGAATGATGACTGAGCTTTGCTCCATGGCTCCTAGAGATTTCCTGGACTCTCAAGAGACTAAGTACTTTTTCATTCAGTCTCTGTGATGTCTCTTAACTCAGTGTCCCCACAGACCAACTCATCACAAGCCCTTAGATTTTCTAAACAGAAGACTTATTTAAGAGTCTTCTCGTTCTGGCTCAGGACACTTGACAGAGCAGATGTGAAGTATTCCAAAACTAAAAAACAAAAAAAAAAAATTTGTGAAGAAATGACATTCCTAAAGAACAATGAAAAGTATAAATGATGGATATATCTCAGTTACCTACACATGTGATGTCATTTTTAATTTCCAAAGCATGTATAGTTTTACTTGATTTCCTCATGATTTAAATGTTGGACATATTGAATATACAAAATCAGTTTGCTTAGGCTCTAATTTCAAATACTCTAGTAAGACCTATCTGTGTTAATGGTTATAAATGGCATTGCAAGCTGCTGAGGAATGGGGGTGTGAGGCAATTTTAATAAATACCCAAAACAGACAATAGAAGTACATTTAAGAGATATTAATACACACAAAAAGCAAACAAAAAAGATTTTAATTTCCTGCCAATTAATTGAAGGGATATTAATTTAATGTTTGATATGACTGTTTGAAATAAGCATTTCTTGACTTCTAAAGATTTATTTTACTTTTATTTATGAATGTAATTGTGTGTGTGTGTGTGTGTGTGTGTGTGTGTGTGTGTGTGTGTGTGTTTGCCTGTAGAGGCAGAAGAGGGCTTTGGATACTTTAGAGCCAATGTCACAGGAACTTCTGATCTACCTGGCATGGATGCTAGGATTCAAACTCCCATCCTTTCCAAGAGTAAAAATTGGGTTTACTGAAGAGCCATCTCTGCAGACCTATGTTATTATTATTTTAACTATAAGAGAGCTGGAGCCCAGTAAATTGAACTTCATTGCTGAAGTTCACACAGAATGTGGTCTGGAAAGAATTAACAAACAAATCACATGCAGACTCAAAAACAAGTCTTTGTATTAGGTAAGGAAACAGTTCAAGGAAATGATATCTGGGAGCCACACTACAACAAACAATTAGGTAACGAGATGGCCATTACTAAGAATATTGTCTGTGCCTGCCCACATGTAAGTTATCCTTTATAGAAATGTTCATATGATAAAATGTCTCATCCTCATGACACAGCCTAGCAGAGATGACATATAATGGAAAACAGTATGTGTCTAGAGCTGTAATTGTGGCCACTTTGAGGACAGCTATCCCAAAAAGATGTGATGTGGTGGGAAGTGAAAGGTTTACATGTAAATTAACTGGCTTGAAAGGGGTCTGTTAAAACCATGTATTTTGCCATACAGACAAATTAAATAATTAAGGGAGGGAAAACAACATTGAACAGCAATGTTCTGAGATCACAAACTTCTGGTCCTAAGCGATGACCACTCTCTTAGGGACATTATAATAGCTTGGTTAGTATGTATAGGAGAGGTAGACAGAGGGTGAGAGGAAGAATTAACTGGTTTATGTAAATCTCTAGAAGTGGTAATAAGGAATTTTATTTTGTGTGATTTAAAGCTTCCGAGTTAGAACAGGAGATTGTCGAGAGTTGTCAAACTAATTGGACCACTTTCGCTACTTTGAAGAAATATTTAACAAGAGCCACTGCATAGGAGGCTATGAATGAGGTCCAGGAGGGAGGGTCATGTCTTTAAAGAAAGCATCTAATATGCAGATAGTGAGAGGTAGTCGTACTAAGGTATATTTTTCTATTGTCAACATAGAAGCCAAGGTAAAACCACTAAACTGCGACTGTATTAGGAACTGAGCAACCAACAGGCTCTCCAGCATGCTCTTGTCACAACAATTGGTGGGAGGGTCAGCCCTATCACCTGTGGAAGTTTAAAGTCTCTTGAGGTACTCCATTCCTGCCTCAGAATGGTCTAGTTGTCCATAGGGAAGTTATTGCTTGGTGTTCCCTCAAAATGGAAGGTGAGAAACAGAATAGACTAGAGAGCTAAACTCCTGCAGAGGAGGCTGATGTAGAAACTGGAGGAACAGCTAATCCAGAGGGATGTGTGTGTGTGTGTGTGTGTGTGTGTGTGTGTGTGTGTGTGTGGTGTGAGAGAGTATTGTGTGTGTTGTAACATTGTGTTTTTCTTTTTCCTTTTTGGTAGTAGTTGCTTACTGGCATGGAAAGTAAAACTTTTTTATTGAAATCTTTTAGATTAAAATTTTGTTTAAGTTAAATGGTTCTTACGTTGTTTTTCAAATTCACTTCTGTACCATGATTTTCACTTCTGACAACAAAAAAGTCCATTGTGATGAAGGGAATGTGGCGTCAACCAACTGACAGATCACTACAGTTCTGTTACACTGAGGAATTCATGCTGCTGCCAGCTTCTTGGATCTGAGATTCAAAGGCTGGAATATAAAATTGCTGCTGCATTTGACTGGATTACAAAGTAAGCAGCCGAGTTAGCCTGGATGTCAGAAAGAAGCTTTAAAGATGCGGAAGATAAAGGCATTCCTTCCGGGCATGCTCCAGGAATTTAGCTTGAGAAGTGCCTCACATGTGCAACAGAAAGGACTCATGCTTTGCAATCACAGGGGAAGGTTCAAAGGTTCAAATCTTCACTGCACCCCCAAAACTCCTAACACATCAGTAAAAGAATAAAAATTATCATCTCTAGTTTTTTTTTTCCTCTATGAATGAAAAAGCATATATTTGCCAAGGATATTCCTATGTCAATGGGAAATCATGTGATTTGGGTACCTTGTTTCTCACCGAGCACATAAAATAAATCTCAATGATGTTAGTTAACATATTTTACTGCCACCTTGTCACCAGGGCATCCATGGGGCAGCATCAAGTCTTCATCAGAATCTGAAAATAAAACAACAGATATAGACAGTGACAGGCTCAGGTCTGGGAGGAAATCTCAGCCTCTCTAGTTGGAACTATTTTAAAGACAAGAGAAGACTTTAGATTTCTTTAGCTTCATGAAACTTACGTTGATAGTAACTGCAAAACAGGAGGGGAAAATCATGTTTTTTAAAGGGACAGCTCCCAAGAGACCTCTTGTGTCAATGGTATCACTCCATATCCAGAGCAAAACATGAGATAGAGATGATGAAGTTATTAAAACAGTGCCTGGAAATGCACCAAATTTCATTCAAAATGTAGTAGAACAAATTTACACATTTCAAAACATAAATTAACTCCAGACAGAATGTTCTCAAAAATTCTACACAAGATGCATGCCGATCGAACACCAGAAACTAAAAGAAAAGGAAAATCTTAAAACTGGCAGAAAAAGCAGAATAACAGTCTAGCCCTGAGTTGCTGTTTGATTCCTGAGAGCTTGGTACATCCTCTACTTCTTCCCAAGTTCTAGCCAGACAGGCGAAACCAACCCTCTATTCCTGCCATCTTGAGTGACCTTTGGAATTTTCTTAAGGACCCACCGTGCTCTCCCCATCTTACATTGCAAGAGGAATGAGTCTTTTTGACCAAGAATAAAAGCTTCATTTACTGGCCATGTGAACTAGCAGACAAATGTCCACTCCACAAAAACGTTGTCGAACAAACAGTATCCTGAGTCAGCAAAACAACAATAACATCAGAAATCATAAGAAACCAAAAGAAATGAAAGAATAAAGAATATGTTAGCTGTTCATAAGAAAAGCAGATTGGAAATCAACTTCAAAATAGCAAGAAAGTGTCCTAACATTGCCATATTTGCAAAGACAGTTTTAACTAGTCCATAGGACATAAATGATATTTTAAAATATCTAATGTGCTCATAAAACTGAATGGAAATAATATACAGTATATCACACATGTGGGAGGTAGCTAAATCAGTCTTGAAAATAAGTTTTATAGTTCCAATTCCTAAAACAAGAGATTAACCAAAGTTCCTATATCCAGAAATCAGAAATAGGGAAACAGTAATAAATCTATGTCCAGGATAAAGAGAGTAATAGGAGAAAATTAGGAATCATTGAAACTGCAAACATAAATATCAAATTATCCTTAAATTTTCATTTCCTGATGTTTCCCTGTTTTTATAATGATTGCATGGGTTTATTTTCTTGCTAACAGTATACAAGGGTTTTCTTTTCTTCACATCCTCAATGTGGAGATGATAATAACTATTGGTGATTGCTGATAACTATTCTTGTTGCTATGACATGACATTTGTGTTTGAATGGATAATAGTGATGTTGGTGCCATTTTTTTTTACTCACCTAATTTTTTGGAGAAAAGTCTATTGGGATCATCTTTCCATTTTTTAATTTGGCAATTATTATCAATCTTTTTCTATTGAGTTAGATATTAACTTTTATCATATATAGTGGGGCACATTTATCTCATTCTGTAAAATAATTCTCCATTCTTTTGATCATTTTCTTTGCTCCCCAGACCACAATTGATTTAAAACAAAACAGTTTTCTTTCAATTTTCTTATCTGAGCTTTTGTGGCAATATCCCATATATATATAATACTATTGCCATATATATTTTACTACATGTTCCTTCCAAACGATCTTATAGCTTTTGATGTTAAGCTTAATTTTTTAGTCCATTCTGGTTAAATTTTGTATCTATACTGCATCCAATTTTATTTTTCTGCATGGACATTTCAACACCATTTCCCCTAGTGTTTGGCTCCTTTACTTAAGTTACATTGACTACAACTGTGTAAATTTCTGTCTTTGTCTATTATTCTTATCAGTTGTGTCATTGTGTTTCCATGTGTTTACCAGGGCTTCGTTGTGCATCTTGAAATCAGGTTGTGGACTAAGTCTAGTTTTCTTCTTACAGAGGAGCACTTTGGCTATTTGGGGTTGTCATGGGATACATATAATCCAGGAATCCCACTTCAAAGTGTTTGAGCAAAGGAAGTGAAAGCAATATTTCCATGTTCATGCTTATCCTGATGTGCTTCACAATAGCTAAGATTCTGCAGCCATTGAAAGATTCACAGTAGAAGTCTGTGAGTAATTTATGGCAAGAAAAGAGCTTGAGAAGGTTGAACACACACAAGTTCTCAAAATATACAAATTAAAAATAATTTTAATAAAGATAAAATATATCATTTTAACAATTCTGTAACTATTAAAGGACCAAATTCATAATTAAGTATCCTTGGAACAGATGTCTCAAGGCATAGATGCTTTTGCTAGAGAACATTTATATTTTTCAAAGAAGTAGCATCAATTTGATATAATTTATTCTGGAAAATAGAAGAACATATTTCTGAATTTATATCAATCATCAAAAAGCTACTATTACCATTGTGAAATCAAAACAATGTAAACAAAAGCAATACCCCTTGTGAACTTAAATGGTTTAAACAAATATAAGCAAGTTGAATTATCAGTAAAATGATGTACCCATTTAGAAAAACTGACTCTTTGGGTATACAGGTGGTCAATATTCAAATATTAACTATTGTAGTTCTTCATATCAACAGACCACAGAAGACAAATTGCATAATTTTATTAACTCAGAAATAATATTTGAAAATGTAAAACACTGTTTCATAATAAACATATCTCAGCTATTCAAGGATGGGACCAACCGATGTACATCTTTGCTTGATGAAGACATGTATAACAACTAAAAAGCTGGAACTCCCTGGAAGCCTTCTTCTCCATGAGGACTAGCTCTCATAGTATATGAAGGTACTATGCAAGCTGACTAAAGAGGAAATAATCTGATAGCCTTCCCAGGCTATAAGCCAAAGAACCATGACTATGATCATCATGGCAAGATATCCGCAAGGATGCATTTTGGCACTTATATTTTAGTGGTATGCAACAGCCAATTCATTGTACTGAAAAACCACTTAATAGGTGTTAATTCATGTTTGTTAGTATAAACTGAGCCCTTGGATGGTGAGGCTATTGACCCTAGAGTGGGACCAGCTGCTACTACTTTTCTAAGCCAATATAATTCTCAACTGCATTCTGAACACCTATTTTTAAATCCACAGATAAGCCTTGGTCTTATCCCTCATCAATGAAGTTTTATTCTTATAACAGATGGAGTCTATTGCAGAAATCCATAACTGACCTAGGGGCAAAGAATACCTGACCATGATTGTCTATACCCAAATGGTGCAACAATACAATCCCTTCACTTGATTAAGGCTTGACCAAGAAACTCAAGTCAGACAGAGAAGTGTGACAGTGGGCCCTTGATCATAGGATCCACCAGTCTTACCATGTTTCTATCATCCTGAAGCAGCTGCTCTGATAGAAAAATGCAATGGCCTTTTGAAGACATAAATACAGCCAGTAACAGGGTCAATTATGTGGCAGTAGCCTGGAGGGCTAGGGCAGGGCTCTCCCGAGAGCAGTATATGCTTTGAGTCAGTGCCAAATATAGCATACCGTTTCTTTCATCTCCAGGATCCACAGGTTCAGAAATCAACGGGTAGAAAAGGTAAGAGTTTCACTATCACCTCTAGTGACCCACTAGGAAAATTTTTGCTTTCTGTTCCTGTGACTTTAAGTTCTTCAGGCCTAGAAGTTTTTGTTCTAGAACAGGGAACACTCCTGCTAGGAGACACAACATTCAATTGAACTGGAAACTCAGACTTTCTCTGGCTTCTTTGAGATTCTGATGCCCTTAAGCCAACAGGCTAAGAAAGGAATAAGAATTAGGAGCAGTGATTAGTCTACACTACCAAGCTCCTTTAGGGAGTCTTTTGGTGTTACCGTGGCCTGTGCTTAATTAAAGTCAATGGAAATAATAACAGCACAATCCAGGGCAGATGACAAAGGTCACAGATCCTTAAGGAATGAAAGTATGGGTCACTCCTCTAGGAAAAGATCCCAGACCTGCTGAGATTCTTGCTGAAGACAAAGGAAATACAGAGTGGGTGATAGAGGAAGACAGATATAAATACCAGCTAAGGCCATGTGACCAGTTACAGAAACCATATAGGATTATAATTGACATGTTTCTGCCATATTTTGTCAAGAATGTGTTTTCACAGATACCAGGATTTGGGACGAAAAGACAGGTGTGAATTCGAGGTCAACATGGTCTACAAAGTGAGTTACAGGACAGCCAAGACTGTTATACAGAGAAACCTTGCCTTGAAAAACAAAAACAAACAAAAAAATAAAATAAAATAAAGTCCCTCAAGGGATATTACCTCCCATTCTAAATTTATAATGAAGTTGTGGTGGTTTGTAGAGCAATTAGTTCTGCATAATTACAACATGTTTAAATACATAATGTTTTTCCATTGTATGTGTGATTGTACAATATTATGACTGGTTATTATTTTCACTTGGAAATTAATCATGTCAAATTGACATGGGATGGACTTATAATGATTATTCTTATTTGTTAATAACCTCATATGGAATTAAGTAAATAAAAATGACTGTGGAAAAAAAGGCTCTGGAAATATTGAGGAAGAGAGAGAAAAAACTGTATAAAGCCAAAGCACCAAGGTGTCTTCTGAGAGACAGTCTTTTCTGTATATGACAGAGAATTGCACGTATCTTAATAGCAGTGCTACACAAACAATACCTGAACAATGACAGCAACCACTACACATTATAACAAGGAGAACAAAAACTTCAAGTAGAAGCCACACCTTTACGTAAGCCAATTGATGGCTGCTAAGAAAGGAAAAATTAGTTTTCTCCAAGTAAAAGCTCCTTGACAGGTTATCCAATCACATGTGGCTATCCCTCAACTTATATACCCAAGAATAACACTAAAGTATAGAGTGGGTCTTGTGTGTGTGCATAAAGTGAAAGTCGAACATATATATGTGTATATGCTTTATATATACGTGTAGATAGATAGATAGATGATAGATAGATGATAGATAGATAGATAGATAGATAGATAGATAGATAGATAGATAGATAAAAAGAGAGAGAATTTAAAAAGCATAATTATATGAAGTAAAAGGGAAGTTGGGGAGACAAATGAGGAGTGGAAGTTGGACATTGATGACGTGGAAGTTATGTGTCTTCAGAACTCATGTCTGAATATTCACAAAAACCAAAAACAAATAAAGCAATTAAATGGACTTTCTTCAGCGAGATGACATTTTTATTGATTTTATTTTGTGAACCACCACTGGCATTGCCCTTGTCCTCTATCTACCTGTGTTCCAGTCACATCTTGCCAGAACAGAGAATTAGAATTAACATTTAGAACCCAATCCAGATGGAGGCTTACAGCAAGCAAACAAGGAAGGGTCAAAGAATTACCTGAAGGCAGAGAATTTATTTTCTGGACTTCACCTGAAAGATTGAAAAGCATCCCCTACTTTAATGACTTGAACATGATCGGGCTCTGGATTAAAGTACTGAGCGTCAGTCAAGCAGAAGCTCACATTATTGCTGCACCTGATTCTAGTTAAATCTTTTATGAGACAGATGACTGGAAAAGAGTTGCTGCTGCTACTTCAAAAGTTAAAGCCAAAATACCTCCACAGAGAAGTCTAGTCTACATCAGATGTGAAAAGGCTATCAAGGTCCACAAACTATTTTAGAATACAAAGTAACAATCTAAAAAGTTAAAGAAATTAACATTTACTCACATATACTTGTTTATAGCAATGCCCTCGTATTTAGGTAAATCTAAGGACAAAAGACAGCTTGCGCATATTTATATATACTACACAATGAATACTAGTTAGTGTCTGGAAGTCCTTAAGCAGCATATTTTGACATTTAGTAGTTTTTGAGGAAAGGTGCTGCTACTTCAGTAAAACTTACAAATGAATAGAATAGAAGTCTCATTATTTGTATGAAACATCAACAGCTGTATTCTCCAAAGAAGTCAAACAACCATTTTTCTTTCCATATTAAGGAGTATTTTATGCAATTAAGACCTTGTTTATGGTTCAGTTAACCTTGATATGCACAAACATATTGAGGGGAAAATATAAGATCAATTGTTTTAAAACTAGTTTACCTTTCTAAACTCAACTTGCGGTCATGTTTCTTTCCTTCTATATGCGACATTCAATGGAACATAATGATCTTTACATATGAATGATGTCTGAGCCAAATGTTGGCATAAAGTTTATTTCAAAGCACTGTGATTTTGTTGATGGTAAATTTAACATTAGCAATTAATGAAGTCCTCTAAAACTTTAAAAACAGTTGATATTTGCTAGGTATTATTCTGGTTTAGTAAATTATTTGTTGTGGCTTCTCATGTAATTAACATGTCTGTACACAAACAGAAAAGTGAAGTCTTAACTCCTTGTCAAATAATGTCTCTTTGCAATAGACACAGACCACTACAGGAAACCACAACAACACAATATTCAGAGTTGTTTAGCCCAGTCCCAGTGGATTTACCTATAAAATACTCCCACACCTCAGGCTCAGGAACAAAGCAGAAGAGGTGGTCCTCCCCAGGGTAGAGTACACCAATTGCTTATCCAGTTCAAAATGGTCTTACCTAAAATCACTCATGCATGTAACATCATATGGACTCAATATCTTGGAAAACATACATATATGCATGTAGTAACAACTTGTAAAAAAGAGACAATGATTTTGAAGAAGATAGGGGAGAGATGTTTGGGAAGACTAGATGGGAAAACATGAAGGAGAAATGTAACTAAAAAAAATCTAAAATCTCTTGCCAACCCTAAGGTGGCTCCCTTAACTAAGATATGTGCTTCCCTGCTCCCCTATCCAACCTTCCTTTATCCCAATCTTCCTGTTTCTCCAAGTTCCCCCAATCCTCCCCTTCTCATTTATCTCTCCCTGTCCCCACTTATCCCCAACCCACCCCACCCCCAAGATCTCAATTTTCTCCCTGGCAATTTTGTCTACTTCCCATAGCCAAGAGGATAACTATATGATTTTCCTTGGGTTCACCTTCTTATTTAGCTTCTTTAGGTTCACCAGGTATACACTCCGTGACCTTTATTTAT
>NW_026067931.1:8381924-8413523 GCF_014885135.2 Alexandromys fortis
AAACTAAAAGGGGAGGTTGATTTTGTTGAGAAGGATTGAAAGTCTTATGAAAGTTAATTTCACTTACACTTGATTAATATTTATCTATAAATCTACCTGTCCCTTTTGTTTAGTAATATATAAGCTTATAAAAGTAATATATATTGAGTTACTAAAAGCTTCCCTCTCCACTAAAAATGAGCAAAAGTTCCTCCTAGTGATGAACTGAAGTAATCTACGAAAAAAACTGGTGTTGCTGAATTTTCTGTGGTTCAGTATAAAAGGCTTCTTTCCGGAAGTGATTTCAGGCTTCGGTGATCTGAAAGCATAACAAACACAGTACCTAGATTCAAATCAATTATGGAGTCCATGAAAAGATTTCAATTTTTACAACTTTTACTCTAAAAGTGAATTTGTAGGTGAGAGAAAAAGCTTACTATATATTTGTTGCTATTTTATGTTGACACTCTTCTAAACTAACTTTTAGCATATTTTTAATATAAAAACCTTAGAATCTATAAAAATAATATTGTATTCCTGCTTGTATGGCTGACCTGTAGACATAACGTTATGTAGAGAAAGTGAATAGAAAGAAAATACATTTTGTACAATTAGGCTCTTTAGATTCTGGATGTTCCAAAAAATATTTTCAACCAATTTATCAATCATTCATTGAATGCATTATAATTTTCTTCAAATTAACTGAGAGCCACAATGTGAAATATGTTCTAATATGTTTCATGCAGTTACCAAACTCTGCTCATTGCTAATTCAAGCAAAAAATGTTATTCCACAGAACTCTGTTTTATCAGTCAGTCAAAGATAGAACACCTTCTCCACTTTATTGCATTCCAGGTTGAATGGTCTATGATGATATGTTTTCTACTGCTGTGTGTGGCTGCAATAAGTCATCTGAATTCAGCACCTGGTCCCTCTTCAATATTTCATGGGGCAGAATACTCCTGAATGATGATGCAACAGCCACTACTAGCAAATACCTTGTGCTTCTTACAATGATTTTATGCAGCTCTATGAATTTCTGTGCATAGTTGTTCAGTAAATACTGGCTGGACATGAGAAAGTCTTATTATTTCTAGTCTCTGCATGACCAGGAGTTTGTATATGAAAAGCACCTGGAGAATATTATTTTAAATAAGGTAGGCAAAGCCATGCTAACATGCATGATTTTCCTAATGCATAGCCCAGGCTCTTGAAATTACAGAAGTACATACTAGAATAGTGGCCACCAGTGACTGAAGTGGTAAAGATACGATATTGCATAAATATTAGTCAAAAGATAATATATTTAAATTACATAGGGAAAACCATTGCAAGAGATATCTTAATCATGATAATCTATAGTTAATAACAATATATTATAGTCTTAAAATCTATCAGATTAGAATTTATGAATTATATCAATTATATAATTTAAAGGCAATCCAGATGTTTGTTATATTTAAAAAATTCCACAATATATGCATATATATTTAATTTTATGCATAATTAATACAGGTGATTTTTATCTATCAACTGTTAAGACCACATTTAACAGTATATCCCTGCAAAAGAGAAGGCAATCCCATCAGCTTCCAGTGAAGCAGATTAATACACAGAGCATTCTGCATTCACCAATATACCTTCACAGAGTCCTGTGAAAAGCCAGTTACCCATAACACTTTGATCTCTCAGAATGCAGAGAGAATTATCTTTTACCCACATGTCACATAAATTTGTTTGAGCTGAAGTGTTCAAATTTAGGATAACATCACACACATTCTGCTCTTTTGCCATCTCAAAGTTTATTCTTGACATGCAAAACAGAAGAGAAATTTCATACATAATACATAATATTAATCTTATAAAATATCATTTCCAAAAAGAAGCCATCCCACAAACAACAATTCCAGAGAACCTACACAACAATGAGCACCCTAAGAGAGACTTACATAGATGTAATCTACATGGGAAATAGAAAAAGACAAGATCTCTTGAGTAAATTGGGAGCATGGGAACTTTGGGAGAGGGTTGAATGGGAAGGGAGGGGCAGGGAAGGGAGCATAAAAATGTAGAGCTCAATAAAAAAATCAATAAAAAGGAAAAACAGTTTCTAAAATAATATGCAAATAGTATTTTACTGAATATTGCCTTTAAAAACAAAGTGTGGTTAATTTTAGATTGGCACCTTCCTTGTAAATTTTCATACACCATACATACAGTGGACAGGATCTACCTCAAGATCCAACTGTTCTGCTCTTAGACATATACAAATAATGCTTTATTCCTATTTCAGAAACACTTACCATATTCAATTATGCTCTATTCCTAATAGCCACTAACTGGAAACCACCTAGATGTACTCCAGTGGATGAATGGATAAAGAAATGTAGTACATTTACACAACTGATTATTACCCTGTTATTAAAATATAAAATCATGAAGTTTTTAAGTGAATGGGTGGAACTAGGAAAAATATCATCCCGACTGAGCAACTGGTCAGGCCATAAAGATAACTATGCCATGTATTTGTTGATCTACCCATTAGCTGTTAAGTCAAAGATTAAGCAAGATGCAGTCTATAGAAACCCAGTTGTTAAGTATAGAGTGAGGGATTGGTTGTGGGAGTAACAGACTGCACTAGTAAGTGGAAATGGTTGGACACCAGAGGGCAAGGGCTGAAATGAGAGTATCAAATTGAGAGGGGGAGGAAAGAGGGACAAAGCAAGGAATACTTGGAGGGGAAGCTAAAATAAAGGGCTAATTGGGGAGTAGAACAGAAACCAAATACAGTAGAAGCTTCCTAAATTCTATAATACATGAATGCAATCTAAATGAAATAACCAAATAGTGGGAGAGGCAAAGCCACAACTTTCATCATCAAATAAACTTTCAGTTGCAGGAATGGGTTACATCTAATTGAATTGTTGGCCACAGTAATCCTGTGGGAATCCCCCCAAATGTACGCTGTTGCAAAGGCAATATGTTGCCTTCCACAAACTGACTTTACAACCATATTGCTGAAGACTATAACTTCATAGCTCATTAAACATTAAGAAATTGAGCTGGTAACTTTGCCCCTACTAACTACTGTTTATGGGACTGAAAGGTACTTTGCACACAACCAAAGGAGAAACCTAAATGCCAAAAAAAGCTATAAACTCTTTGATATACAATGATGTGCTGCCTGCAAGACATGTTCCTGGTACCAGAAAGTACTCTGCACCATACAAAAGGAAAAACAAACATCAGCACATCTACAAATCCTTTCATCTGCAATAGAGATCTCACTGCAAGGTACACTGATGCAATTGTGGCACAAAGCATGTGGGAGTAAACAACCATTATCTTAAAGATCACTAAAAGAGATATAGTACATCCCTGATGATGCTTTAGTGACTAAGAACCTGAGACACCATAGCCCAGGAACCTAGAGGATCACCAAAGAATACTGTTCTACAAAGGCCCAGGCTAATAAAATGATTCCCAATGACAAACTGCTATACTCATTTATTCTCAATTACACTACTATTGCTCAGCCATCCTCAGAGATGTTTCCTCCTACAGGATATGGGAGCTTGCTTTGCAGACCAGGCTGGGCTTGAACTCACAGAGATCCACCTGTCTCTCCTTCCCCAGTGCTGACTAAGGAATGCATATATAATCTTTGACACATGTACACACTATAATTCCATTCTGCTGTAAATAAAACAAAACCAAGACATTCAAAGGAAAACTGAGTGGAGCTTCAGTTCGTTATGTTAAGATGAATATTTCAGATTCAGGATATCAATAATGTCACACTTTCCTCATATGGGGAATATGGATTTATAGTTATATATCAGTGTATGCACATGTACACATATATGTACTTCATATATGTATGCATATGTACATATATATGTACTTCATGAAAGTGAGAAAGAAATTGTGGGAGAGGACAAAAATATCTTTAGGAAACTGTCAGAGATGAAAGAGAGTAATGGGATTCAAGTGACAGGAAAGCAAAAAGGGATTTACTAAATGGAAAAAGAGCAGGGGAGATACGAGAAGGCATCCTGGCAGATGCAAGCGCTATGAGGAGCATGGTGAAACATATGAATGAATATGTCACACAGAGACCACATTATGCTATTTACTTATGTAAATAATTTATTTTAACAACTTCTCTAAGGTATAATGATGCACACTCTTAATACCAGCACACCACGCAGAAATAGGGGGAGCTCTGTCAGTTAAAGGACAGGTGTTCTACATAGAAACATCCAGCCAGCCAGGCTGCACGTTAAGACCTGTCTCGTAGGAGTGTGGATTTGACGGTTCAGCACAAGTGAGGGAAACGGAATTTATTCTTTCCCCTTAAGCTTCAGATTTGCAGATAACTCCTAAACATCTGGACATATTTTGGGATACCCACCTAACTTAGTCAAACATATTTTACTTTGAGGCTTTCTATATAAATTCTACAAAATCTTAAGAAAGATAAAAAAAAATCCTGAAAGTCTTGAAATTCCTTGTGGAGTTATTACATAGTGTAAAAGGGGAGCAATGAGTTGACAGCTCCCTTTTCCACATATTTAGGGACAACACGCATTTGTTTATGTCCTGCTACTTCTCAATTCCATCGCATTTTATTGTTTGGAGTGAAACTTAGACATTCTAAAATCATAAGCTAAGGGAGAACTGCCATAAAGCTCTTTGCTATTTAAAAAAAATTATAAATGAATGCCTTCTAGCCAAAACAAGAATTACAAGGATGAGAAAATGAGCTGTCGCAGAACTAATTCTCACGAATTTCAAGAGTATTTGAAATGAAATATTTTCAATTGAAGAAACTGAGTGGAATCACATTCCACTCTGGTGAACGTGAAAGGCGTTTTACACTGACAGAGAGTACTAAGATGTTGGCTTCCAGCACCAGAGACTCAGGATTTGATTCCTCGGGAGGACAATATGTAACATTCCACAAAGGCCAATGCATTTTACCGCAAGAATGACGATTTTCTAATAACATATTTTTATGTGCATTGTTATTTTGTCCCCATGTGTACCTTTGTGATGGTGTCTGATCTCCTGGAACTGGAGCTGCAGACCGTTATGAGTTACCAAATGAGAGCATGGAATTGAAACCAGTACTTCCTGTGGAGCAGACTGGTATGCTGTTAACTGCTTTGCCATGTCTCTAGCCCTAAAGATATTTTTGTTTTCTTTCCTTTCTTTCTTTCTTTCTTTCTTTCTTTCTTTCTTTCTTTCTTTCTTTCTTTCTTTCTTTCTTTCTTTTTTTCCTTTGAGTCTGCCTCCTTAACTACCCAGTTGGGAAGAAGCCAAGCCACTTTCACTGCCACATATTCCGCAGCAGTGCCCTGCCTTATAGCATGGTGAGCCAAACGCCTTGAAATTTGACTGAAATAAACCTGAAAGAGATACTCTGTCACAGCAGTGGACAAAGGAACTGATGCAGCTGGAGAAGATTTCTGAGAATCACCGCATACAAGATAAGATAGAAGGAATAGAAATGGGTGATGCACAATTGGTTATCTGGGAAGACCAAATTGATTATATCAACAGTGGATGCAAAACTGAGGCTTTCGTGAAGATATGGAGAATCACCATAACAGCTTATGGATTTCTTCTGTCACATACAAGGAATGCATGAATATGGCCAAGCAAAGAAATATGTTTCGAATACTTTTAGTCTGTATTCGTGGGAAAAACTTCAATCCTGAAGTTATTAATGTTGAGGCAGAAGAATAATGATTTCCAAACCTGCATTAGCTAATAATTAAAAAAGACCTAAAATGAAGGAATATTCTCGATTTCAGAATATCAAAAAGTAACTTTAGGATCTATTAGAGACATGGTGAAGAGGGCAACAGTAAGACAGCCTGACATTTTAAGCCTACATGGGCCGACTGTGATTCATTACAATGCATCAAAAGAGGAGTTAATTTCCTGCAGGGTGTGGAGGGGGAAGACGCATAGCCTCTTCATGTAAGGTAGTTTGGATGAAGAGAGGAATCTAGTTGGAGAATGTTTAGTTTTTGAGAATTTAGAAATAAGTTTAGAGGATAGCTCTGAGTTAGGAATGTGTAGGGACACTAGTGAGGGAGGCTTTGGCAGCTCTGGAGACAGTCTGAATGGGTGGAAGGGAAGAAGGTGACTGACTTCGTAGTCTGGTTTCCATAACGAGGGTATCAATCCCATATCAGTTGTTAACATGGTATATCACTTGTTGGGTGTGGACTCAGCAACCAGGAGCAAGTCCATTTCCATTCTCTTTAGTCCTTTTTTCCCTTTATTTAAGTAACATTTGCATCTGAGTTTTCCTCATTATAATAATGAAGTCAGCAAGTCTGAAACTGCTTTTTTAGGGAAGGTAGTTAGATGATTTTAGATTTTAGTGCTATAGGTGAAATACACATTACTAGACCGAATCAGACACATGTGTAACTATTTAAAAACTGCTTATAATTGTTCCATTTGATGCATACTATTTCATTTAGGTCTAAGTCAATTAAATAAGCAATCCTCTGAATTAAAACGCATACATTTTCCTTCAGCAGAAGCCATTAGTTGATCCTCCACATTTTAGAAAAAGTAGCAGACCCTCATTGCTTTTATTTCATTCTAAAGATTATTTTGACTTTTTTTTTCTGCTAATAAGTGTCAGCCTCAGAGATGCTGGTCTTATTTCTAGTCACCCAGACTGTTATAAACACCAGTATGTTATTTTGATTTTTGTTTTATATGTCTGTTTTCATAGCTAATGGTTTCCTCGTCTCTTTAATTTTAAAGAAGTATTTGTGAGGTATTGCATATCTTTCCCTGTTCTGTCTCTTACTGTGACAGGCTGAGAGGCGTGGTTCTTTTCAATAGCTATGGCTTCATGGATGTTGCTCTCCTGGCAGTCTTCACGCTGTATAAAGCACTTCTCTTCAGAACCTCTTATGCTCTTTCACGGCAGTATAAATTCATATCATTTGACATACAGGAAATTTTAATAGTTTTTGATAAAAACATATTGATGTATGCATATCACAGAGGCTGGACTATATTCCACAACTCTAAGAGACTGTATTTGAGACTATCTTGACATTTGTAACATCAATAGGATTATATTTGAATATAAAATAGATGCAATAATGTGCTTAGCTTTACGATTCAGATAATTGTTTTTTTTTTTTGTGTGTGTGTGAAAGATGTAAATAAATCTGAAAGTACTCTGCAGAATTAACCGAAATACTTAAGGGATATATAACTAGAATCTTATGAGGGAAAGTAGGGGGATGCAGATTAGTTTATAGAAAAGATGTTGGGGATGCCATGGCAACTATTTTTTTTAATATAATTTTTTTATTGAAAAAAAAAGATTTCCGCCTCCTCCCCGCCTCCCATTTCCCTCCCCGTCTCCCTTTTCCCCCCTCCTCCCTCTCCTCTCCCCCTCCCCCCACTCCTCTCCCCTCCCTCTCCAGTCTGAGGGGCAGTCAGGGTTCCCTGCCCTGTGGAAAGTCCAAAGTCCTCCCTGCTCCATCTTGGTCTAGGAAGGTGGACATCCAAACTGGCTAGGCTCCCACAAAGCCAGAACATGAAGTAGGATCAAAACCCAGTGGCATTGTCCTTGGCTTCTCAGCAGCCCTCATTGTCCGCCATATTCAGAGAGTCCGGTTTTATCCCATGGTTTTTCAGTCGTAGTCCAGCTGGCCTTGGTGAGCTCACAATAGATCAGCCCCACTGTCTCCGTGGGTGGGTGCACCCCTCGTGGTCCTGACTTCTTTGCTCATATTTTCCCTCCTTCTGCTCCTCCTTGGGACATTGGGAGCTCAGTCCAGTGCTCCAGTGTGGGTCTCTGTCTCTATCTCCATCCATCACCAGATGAAGGTTCTATGGTGATATGCAAGATATTAATCAGTATGGCTATAGGATAGGGTCATTTCAGGTTCTCTGTCCTCAGCTGCCCCAGGAACTAACTGGGGACATCGCCCTGGGCACCTGGGAGCACCAAATCTCTTGCCAACCCTAAGATGGCTCCCTTAATTAAGATGTGTGCTTCCCTGCTCCCCTATCCGACCTTCCTTTATCTCAAACATCCCGTTTCCCAAGTTCCCCCCAACCTCCCCTTCTCACTTTTCTCTCCCCATCTCCCCTTACCTCCCTCCCCCCCTCCCCCAAGATCCCATTTTTTGCCCGGCAATCTTGTCTACTTCCCATAATCAGGAGGATAGCTATATGTTTTTCTTTGGGATCACCTTCTTATTTAGCTTCTTTAGGAGATCAAATTATAGACTCACTGACCTTTATTTATCTCTAGAAACCAATTATGAGTGAGTACATCCCAAGTTCACAGACAAAGGTCTGATCTCCAAAATATATAAAGAACTCAAGAAACTAGACGTTAAAATGCTAATTAACCCAATTAAAAAATGGGGCACTGACCTGAACAGAGAATTCTCAACAGATGAAATTCAAATGGCTAAAAGACACTTAAGGATATGCTCAACCTCCTTAGTGATCAGGGAAATGCAAATCAAAACAACTTTGAGATATCATCTTACACCTGTCAGAATGGCTAAAATCAAAAACACCAATGATAGCCTTTGCTGGAGAGGTTGTGGAGAAAGGGGTACCCTCATCCATTGCTGGTGGGAATGCAAACTTGTGCAACCACTTTGGAAAGCAGTGTGGCGGTTTCTCAGGAAATTCGGGATCAACCTACCCCTGGACCCAGCAATGCCACTCTTGGGAATATACCCAAGAGAGGCCCGATCATATGACAGGGGCATTTGTTCAACTATGTTCATAGCAGCATTATTTGTAATAGCCAGAACCTGGAAACAACCTAGATGTCCTTCAATGGAAGAATGAAGAAAGTGTGGAATATATACACATTAGAATACTACTCAGCGTTAAAAAACAATGACTTCTCGAATTTTGCATGCAAATGGATGGAAATAGAACACACTATCCTGAGTGAGGTAACCCAGACCCATGGCAACTATTTGAACGGATCTGTAAAGATGATGGTTAGGACTTCTCTTTCATTTTCCATCATTCATTTCCAGAAGAGAGAGAATAGGGAAAAAATTTAAATGTAATAATAATTTAGACTAATATAATACAATGATTTTTTTTATCTATGTACGGCTAAAAGCAGGCAAAATATTATGTTTAGGCTAAACTTAAAATAATATTAAAACCTTAGAACCAAGGAAGTTTTAGGGTGTGAGATGTTTACTGATTCAAAAATACGCATAACACTAAAAACAAGAATTAAAATATATATTAACATACATTGTCCCTTTTTACTCAAATTATAAGTAGTTTATTTTGTGCATAACAGCAAAAACAATCAACAAATGAGCATATTATGGCCATATTCAGGGCACTTGTCTGAATTTAATTACCTACTATATAACAGGCAACGATTAACTCCACAGGCAATAAGTACCTAACAGGGATGATTAAAAAAAAAAAGAACAGTAATAAAAAGTAGATTATAAACTGAAGTACAACACACTGTTTTAAATTCAGTGTTTTTTTTTTTTTGTTGGCACAAGTATTTCGCACTTTAAAACATTATATGCATAACCCCAGCTATATAATTATGTTGACTAGCCATTGCTACACAGTTCTCTTCTCCTATAGCTATGGCTCTCAATCTGTATCTTGCAACCTACAGATTGCAAACCTTTGGCAAACCTCTGTCTCAAAAAATATTTATATTGTGATTCATAACAGTAGCAAAAGTACAGTTATGAAATAGCAACAAATAAAATTTTATGGCTGCGGATCATCACAACATGAGTAATTATATTAAAGAATCACAGCATTAGGAAGGTTGGGAATCACTATTCTATAGACGACTTGAAATATTAAGTTACATTTCCTCATGATGTCATAAAACGAGCTTTGTAGTTTTGTGTCTGTCCACTTTCCCAGCTTACTCCTATTTAATCTATGTTTCTCTTTATGTTTATGTAGGTGTATCTTCCCCTCTGCTTTCTGTCTTTTACGTTTTGGTGAAATGTCTTAGAGAAAATTTTATATGAGTAAATATTAATATACATTATTTTAAAGCAATAAGTATGTGTTATTTGAATTTTTTATTATACAATTCTTTATTCAACTCACCAGTCCATTCAGTCTCGGTCTTTCACAGACAGGAGCATAGAAAAACGTATCTACTTGTATTTGCATAATATGATTAAAAGAGTAACATATGAGCAGATCCAGTTTCCCAGAATAGATAACCAATTCTCTTTTGAAAGGGTGAATAAAGAAAACATAGGGATGTTCTTCACAACTGATAATGTTGTATTTGCATAATAGGTGTTCCAAATTAAAATTTAGGTGAAATTTTATCATTTCATATAAAATTTTTAGACCCAGCAGTTGTGGCATAAATATGAAGTTTACCAATTAAAGATACAGCAAGATAAAGAATCCTGAAGTTACCTAAAACCTGATGGAGAGAGACAGCTTTAGTGTATATGTGAAGTGTCTTCAACAAAGACAGAATGTGACAAGTTAAATGTCCTCTCATCATCAGGATCTTCTATGAATTTGAGTGTCAGAGAAAAACAAAGGAACAGGACTTTCACAAACTGCTTTATATTTCATGGGGACACCATGATTGTGGGCTACTGCTCCTGTTTCCAATATTTGAAATAATAATTTATTTTTGGGGTTCTAAAATATATTTCACTTTTTTGTCCACTCTGACTTTTATAAATGACATAGTGAAATAAATTTGGTGAAATTTAACCATTGAAGATTGTCAATAGTAATGTATCAGAAACCAGTAAGGGCAGCACATATGCACGAGCACCCAAGAGGCTAGGATGAGCTCTGCTTTCTGGTGATTTGTTTTTCCTGGAACCTTGTCTGTTGACATAGGCCTCCCCTGTTTTCTGTCCTATATCAAAGTTTTTCATCTTTTCTAGTCTTCAAACTTTATACTCAGGCATATTGCCCATCAATTACTTAGTCTATTTCTGTTGTGGGCAGGATATATTTAGTAAGAAAGACAATGAAAGCAAGGAAATATATAACTTACAAAAGCCTGTAACACTTGACCTCAAAAGTTGAGTGATGTAAAATCAAACAATACTCTAGATTCAGGCATTCATAGAAAACACCTAGTTAATGTACAGAAATTTCACTAAAGGGGGAAAGTAATTTTTTATATCCATATCAGAAGGGTAAAAGATCTAACAGGTAGTCACATCTACTGAGATAACAATATGAAGTTACTTAGACTCCTGATGACGAAGAAAGATTTACTTCCTCAATGCCTGTATATTAGCCATGGTATATAGGACTCAGAACTTGTCAAGAGACAAACTATTCTAAATAGAAAACAAACTTGCCTTTTACTTCAAAATATTTTTTATGAAAGATGATCACTGGTTGCTCATGGATTCTCCCACATTTATTCCAGAAGAGGAAATGGAAAGTAATGTGTATCTGCTTAGTTACCAAGAACTTGATATAAACTAGGGTGACCTGGAAAGAGGCAGCATCGAGCTTGTGAGCTGCATTAGACTTTTACTTGGACTGTGAATATTTTCTGGAAAAGGTATATGGTGGTGACAGATTCAACTCAAATACAGTGAACAGAGCAATCAGAGATGAAAAGGGGACTGACTACCATTTTCAAAACTTTGATAATTATCCATGAGAAACTTAAAGACTTAGCAATATGAAAGGATATCACGCTGGGGAAGACCGAGTCTGCTCAGGACATGAGAAAGGATGAGGCACCATGAGTCTTTGCCAGACTTATTCTGAATGGTACAGTTTGCAGGGTACTGCAGAGTGTTGGCTGTGAGGGGAACTAACTTGGATACTCTCCTTTCCTTGGACATTTTGTTGGTTTGAGGCAGAGAGACAAGAACTTTGTAAACAAAGTTGATTTTCAATGTTGTCTAATGGGTAGGTAGCAAAAAGAAATACAAGTTAGAACAAGTGGTAAGTTTTCTTTATGATTATGCGTGGAGGCCCTTGAGTCATACTGCTTCTTATTTGCTCACTCTTCCTTTTAGGCATGGACTCCTCAGTTTGCTCCCTTCCTTCCCTTTTAGTTGCTCTGATTTGAGATCCATATTATGTTTAACATCTCCTCTCAGAGTGCCCACTTAATAGAAAGTTACATATGCATTTTCAGGTGGAATATATCCTATTAATGAACAAGATAAGGTGAGACCAGGTGCTGGACTGTGACAGCGTGTCTTTTGAAACTGGACTGGAATCTTCTGTGCAATGAGCATTGCAGTGCTCTCTTATCTGCTAGACGCTGTTGAGAGTTGGGGGAAATGGAAGGGAGCAGAGAACACTGGATTTGGGGGTTGCCCAAAAGAGAATTCTACCTTTTGGTGGAGAAATATATACATTTGTGGATGTTTCTAAATTTTCAGAAGAAATCAAAGATTTGAAGAACCTTTGGTATGGGCTGAATGATACTTTTTCAGGAGTTCCCAGCAAGCGAAGAATAGTGTTAAGAAACCTTAGATCAGGGCTGAGATCAATAACAGGTTGAGCCATCTACAAGTCCAAGGAATGTGCTTACACAGTGTGGGAGAAATAGATTCCAAAAAAGGCTTATGGTCTATCTTGAGTCAAGGGTAAGTTTTAAAGGACGGCATTACCAAAAGAAGAAAGGTTCTGAAACAATCAATGAAATGTTTGTGGATGAAAATATATCTGTTATAATTAGACCAAAGGGTATAAATGTGATATAGGATATGCACAGTTAAGCAGGACTCTATTTGCATAATATCAGATTGTGTAACCGTTTTGTAAAAGGCTCTTAGAAGTTTCCTAGATTCACTCTAGCCATTTATGTGCTTCTCACATCAAAGGTAAACCTTCATCATTCCTAAAGCATATCTCATGCTGCCTGGAGCGCACTTGGACAGAGATCCAGTTGGTGACTAGGAAGTAATATACAAGTGTGGTCACTCATTTTAAGGAAGCTTTTCTGTGGCTTTTCCCATCTGGGTCCTTGGAATTGCACCCATGACCTTTACAAGAACACGTGCTCTTAACCACTGAACCATCTCTCCAGCACCATGGCCCTGAACCTCTATGACTTTACATCATTGTTAACCACAGCAGTGAAGAGGAAAGACCAAGGAAAAATGCCAGTGAACCACAGAAAAGATACCAAGAGAGGAAAGGACTGAAAATACTAAGCAAAGAAACGCATGGTTACGGTAAATGACAAAGATAATGGAACGTCCTCTATCAGTGACCATTTTATTTTTATGAGAACTCATCATCACTCTCCAAAGACAGGGATAGAATGGAAAAAAAAAAAGATCTTCAGTCCAACTACAGCTATCCATAAGGACTTAGTTCAGATTGATGAATCAGCATAGGCCGAAAGAGAAAGTGGAGATGAACGGCAACTCTGCTGAATACCTTGCAGTGCATAACGTACCCTCTTCCAAAATGCTAGCAATGCAGATATTAGAGACACTGTTCCAAAGATATCAGAAGTGTGTCCTAGAGTAACATGTTAAAATAAAAGTTGAGTTTGCTTATTGTTTTTCACGTAATTCATTTCTCATTTTACTCATAGTCAGTCATGAGTTTTCACTAAACTCTTCCACTGAGCCTTGGCACATCTGAATAATAATCAAAGGGAGGTGATTCCTACTAACAGTAAAGGTGAAACTAAGCTGTGATATGATCTGAGAGTAAAGGGAAGCCAGAAGCCAAAATTCACACAAGGCCAGTTTCATCTGACATGACAACGAACTTCCTTCTGCTTTATTGCTTTTGTTCTTTAATTCTTAAAAAAGTAATTTTCTATTAATTTGCCACCCTGTGTCTAAATTATAAGAAAACCATCATGCATACATGCTTAAGGAAACATTCTGAGATGCACCACTGGGTTATTTTTTGTGAACACTGTAACAGACTCTTAGCCAATCTGTAGCTTAAATGCTAAATGACAGCAGCCCCACACACATACACTGCTGCTTCTAGGGCCCTGATACACTAGACAAAATGACATTAAATTTCATAATAAAGCAAACAAATATTTTGCAATATAATGATCCAATAAGCACAAGAGGCATAAGCTGCTGCTGGCATAACATGGAATACTGTTTTACAGCAAATGATGCTTTTAAGGAGGTGAAAGGAATCAATTACAAAATCATGACAAAAATATAAACAATATAGTGTGTTAGCTTTTCATCACCAAAATTGAAAACTTGAGACCAACAATTACAACAGGAGGAATGGCTGGTTTTAGCTCGCAGATTGAGGATTCAGTCAATGGCATTTGATTAGGTACAACACCTTTTTGTGACACATGTACTCATGTATCTTAAATGGTTTTCTCTTTAAAATACATCCTCTTAACTGTTCACCTTTATCTTTGACACCTATACTCTTTTTTTTTTTTGCTGGTACAAAAGCCCCTCTTTAATAGCACCAAGAAGGCTTAAATACACTGCAGTCAATGGCCATCAGGTGAAAATCCCTTCCGCTGATCCTCTAGGCAAAGCACAGCTTTTAGTAACTTCAATTAGAAGGCTCTAGCAGGGAAGAGCAGCTGAAGGCCAGGACTCAATTAGCCCCAACATCCCCCCCAACCCTAAATTTTTTTTTTTTTAAAAACAGAAGACCCTCCTTTCTTAGGTCATCTCAGAAGAGTAAACCTTACCTGTCTACGGGAGGCCCTTTCCTTGTCTTAGGCAGGCCCTCTTCTGTAGAAGTTGCCCGTCTACCGAGGAGTCTTCATTGTTGGTGCAGTATTTGCAACCAAACCTACAGTACATTCAAGTTACTGGCCAACAGGCTCAAAAGGACTTGCTAAGTGACCATATGCTGCATTCTCATGGGTTGTCTGATCTTACACAGGATTCAGAGATGAATGCCCATGGCAACAGGCATTAAGATTGCCAGCAATAGGGTCCCCAGTTACCACTGGACCCAGACTCCCATTTGGGCTATGGTATTCTACCAACCCTTTGGCTAAAACAGTTACAATGTGGTGTGCTAATTATAACATTTCAAGGGCTCTTCAAGTAACCATTGAGCTGTTTCACCACATAAGAGGCATTAGCAATATTAACAGATGTCACACAAACGGAATGGTAACTGGTGAGACAAGTCAACGATGCTCTCCAGACTCAGAATGCCCTGAGTGTCCACATTAAATTTGGACTTTTGTAGGAGCAGATGGACTTATGGCTAGTACAACAAATGTCTTGTTCACAACCTATACTCTTAAGCAGGGGTGCCACTTTGAAAGTTGGCATATTCTTTTGAGGTATTTAATTTATGCCAGTAAGAAGTAGCAGATGAACATACTCAGAAGGAGCACAGACTCTAAATTAAAGAGAAATTTTAGAGATAATGGTGCTTTTTTACTTGTACATTAGTAGAAAGGTTACATGGCTTAAAAGGATACAAAAAAATTAAAATTACTAACACTTACTGAAACGTAAGTACATACCAGGCATTCCAGTCTTTGATGTAGATGGTAATTCCCTGCCTAAGATAATAGCAAACCGATACTTGGATTAACAGCTTTATACATAACTTTGCTGCTATATAGAAAGAGGAGTTGTTTGACAACTATTCCAGGATTGACTGGCAAGGGGAGAAGCTCCAGAATGTGCCGGGTGATGAAAACATGCCATTAGTAATAGAGTAAAAGGCTTTCAAACCTAGAAATATTTACTAATGTGTGAAGGCCAAGTCAAAATAATTTGTGTGATGTATTATACTGTAAAAGATACCCATTTGCATATGATTTCATGCTGTGAGACTTTCATGCAGCCAGGCTGGTTAAAACAGGCTTCTTGGCAGGGGCTGCCACTGATGTGATCACAAAAGATGGGGAGATCACATTTTCTAAGAGGCTAGCATCCTTTGATTGGTGGTTTGATAAAATCATTCATTCCATCTTCGGACATTAATTGATAAGTTGCTTTGTTCCTATCAGTGGTATGTCAGGCTATAGAACACTGAGGAGGAAGAGAGGCCATTGGCTGCACAGCTTATGTGCTGAGTTACCTGAATGAGTGTTAAATTTCACTCCTGTCTCAATGACCGTGAGGATAAATTACTGTTGCCACAAAGTATGTTGTGGGGCTAAAGGAAAACAGCATTTGAAGATTCAGTTCAGTTTTCATATACAGTGAACTTAGGACCCTGATTTTTTCCACCTTTCCCTTCTTTCCAAACGATGAAGAAAGCACTAAGGGTCAACCACAAAACTTATGAGTTGGGCTCAAAATGTATCTGAGAGATTATTGATGTTGCTGAATTTAGGTCTCAATGTTTAAGTTACATATGAAGCTTGGGACTACATGCAAAGCTGATTGTATAATTGGAATCCTGTGCAATCAGAGATACTTTCCTGTGATGATCTGTTTAGCTCAGACAAGAGAAGACCAAGCAGGAGAACATGCATGACCAAAGTTTATGTTAGCATGTCAGTTGGTAACCGCAGTAGGACAGAATCATGTGACATAAGTTTTCTCTTGTGTGAGGACATTACTGGATTTTTGGAGGAGCATTTTCTTTGCCTGCTTTTGGTCTTCACTCATTCAATGTTCTTCCCCCCCAGCCCTCTCACTTTATAAACATTGGAAACATTAAGTGAATTCCTGACAAATAACCAAAAAAAGTGGATGATTACGGATGTAATGAAAGGCATGGATGATCAAACAATTCCACACCTTAAATTCCTGCCAACCAAGAAAGTTTTGGGTCATGGAGTACTGGTTTCCTGCTGTGGGATGTCCCCAAGGAAGTTAGCTAAAATAAATGAAGGCTTAATTGGTACTTACATTTCTAACACAGGAACACCGAGTTCCCTTTAGGGAGGTTTTGTAGAGAGGTTGTCTATCAAATCTTGACTTGAAAATAACTTCTAATTTTTAACTAAGAAACTCACAGACAATCAGATAAGGAGAAGATATTGCTACTTTTGGTGAAGTTTTTAATAACATTAAAGAAAACAGAAAAGAGATTTCATAAGGTGAGATCATAGTTCAATATTTCAATGTTGGAAATATATACCAAACCATATGGCATTCAGTGTGACTAATTAGGTAACTGGCCAAAGATAATCATCTTATGTGTGTGTAAATTCTTAATGTGTCATGATAGTAAAAGTTTTGTTTATTTATTTGTTCTTTCATTTCTTCCTCCACCCCCCTTTCTTTTATTAAAAATAGATTTTCTAGCCAGCAGTAGTGGCACACATCTTTAAACCCAGCACTCAGGAGGCAAAGGCAGTTGGATCTCTGTGAGTTCAAGGCCTGCCTGGTCTACAAGAGCTAGTTCCAGCACAGGTTTCAAAGGTACAGAGAAACCCTATCTCCAAAAACAAAAACAAAAACAAAAACAAAAAAAAAGATTTTCTTTTGTCCCCTTCTTCCATGAGGTTTTCAGAGCTCTGAAGAGAGGAAACTGTTGGAGATTCCCAGCAATGTCTCTCACTCTGCATAATGTCTGGCTGTGGGATCCTGTATTTGTCCTGATCTGTGGGAGGAACCTTCTCTAATGATGCTGAACAAGGCACTGATATTTGAGTAAAGCACAATGTCACTAGAAGTCATTTATCATTGTATATTTTTTAAGACAAGTAACATTTTGTTTTATCCTAGGTCCCTTGGCTACCTCATCTCTGTTGTCAGTGACACAAACAGTATTGGGTAGGGGTTCCACTGCATAGAGTGGGCCTAAGTAAATCAGATACTTACTGATTGATTACTCCCACATGTTTAGTACCACCATTGCCCTAGCATATCTTACAGGCGAGATACCAATGAAGATCAAAGGGTTTGTGACCGGGTTGCTGTTTACATTTATCTATTGGTAGTGTGACGAGCACCTTCATGTACAAAAGATGCTTGAAGACAGTAAATGTTTTAGACAATGAATTATTGTACCAAAAATTTAAGTATCAAGACAGTTTTATTGCTATAAGCATATTCTTTTGATCTCCGTTTCTCTTTCATAAGCAATTCTTGTTTGCAGTCTTTAATGGTTGATCTTTTCTGTGTTTGAAGTGCTTTTTATTCTAATGCTATAGAGCTCATTTCTGAAGTGAAATATGAAGAGAATGTGAGAAACTGAGTTTTTAGAGTATCACTTTTTGAAGAACTATTAGAATTCTAATGTCTGTACTACTGACATAGCAGTAACGACCTTTGGTCCTGAGTCTCATGTTCTCTTCCAGTTTCCCCTGCTTTTCACATGCTAGGTGAGGACTGTTGGAGGAATCAAGAAGCAAAATATCTAAATGGGAATGATGGTGGCCAAGTGGGAGTCTGAGGGTCAAGGAGCAGAGCTTGCAGTTTGCGTGAGTGTTTTTCACAGTGGAAACACAGACTCATGTCTACATGAGATGTGTAGGGACACTGGCAGACATTTGAAAAGAAGGCATTCTCAAGCAGGTACCTTTAATGGCTCACTGACCACATGATAAAGACTGCTAAGATCTGGATGTTGGGACATCACAGTTAATGAGCATTGGTTAGTTTTACCATCATCATAAATGAAAACATGATCACAACACCTTAAAAAGGAAAAAAAAAATTCAACGTGGAGAACATCTGGCAGGGGAAAGAAGTGCACATCAGCGTTGTCCGGAATAAGAGAAAAGGAAATGCTGAGGCTCGGTAGTTTTCTCTTTTTCCTCTTCTGTTCAGTCCAGGCTCTCAGTCTGTGAGATCTTACCATCTTCATTCAAGAGTTGCCTTTTCCCTTTAATCCTGTCTTAAAGTGCCCTCATGACACACACACAGAGATGTGCCTCTTCGTTATCATAGGAGAAGCAATAAGGCACCTAAAATGAATGAAAATAACTGTTTCCATTAGGAAATGGTCAATAGATCAGTTATAATGAATTAATACTTTTTCCCTGCTTTGATCAGGTAAGCTAAAAGTCAGAAGGAAAAGCCTGTGCTATATAAATATCTATGAAATATCTGCACTTTTCGTGACTGCTCACTACCTTAAAGGAACTGGTGAGTTTTCTAAACTGAGAAAGATCAAGAAACAATATGACCCCCAAACTGTCTAGTCTGTGGTCCTCTTTTTTTAGTGTTCTTTTCTCTATACATCTGTGGATATATGTGGCTATACTCTTGCTGTTGTGAAGGCAAATGAAAGCAGCACCTAAGCATAGATATCGTCAATTAGATTTTGTTAGGAATATTATATAGAGAGCAAAAGTAAAGGCAGAAAAAAATGATAGCTATATAGTGCCTCCCCCAAAAGATTGTTCATCTTAATAACTAGAATTGATAGACAAGAGGACCCACTGACTCCATATCATGCTCAATAATTCAGGCATCAGATTGTTTTCCTTAGGCCATTATATTTGCTCTGTGCATTGAAACACTGACTAGTCACAAACAGGATATTCACCAAGGAGCTGCATTCCAAAATTCCAAAAGGTGCATTCTAAGAAGCAGTCCCTGAGATTTGACTGAAAGGGTAGAGCTCACATTTTGAAATTTAATGATGAATCTAGACTAAAACTCCAGTGCCTTCTTTACCAAAAGATATATAAGATATTAAATATTTCAAAAATTAAAGAATGTTATATAATATTTTAAACAAATATTAGTAAAATAAGAAATATTCATATTTAGTTATTAAAATATAAACCTTAAATCAGTTCTTTGAGATTCTATATTAGTTTCCTTGCAGGTATCTTTATGTATCATTACCCTTCAGTGGTACAATCAATGAGGAAGTTAAAGTTGACAGAATTATTATCATAGAGTCAGGAACACTTAAAATAACTTTTGGAAGAATGTGGAGCAAGAATTATTTTTGGATGTTAGGTCATTGCAGTGCTCAAATAAAATAAAATTAAACTTCAATAAAATCAGCTCATCAGCTTTTTCTCCCCCTTTTCAGCTAATAAATAACAGTAGCTGCAGGAATCACCAGGGATCTACAGCTAAATAAAAAGCGAACATTTTCCAGACTATCTATGAGTTGCACTACTGTTCCTGGATGTGAGCCCAGGGCCTGCCATATCTCCAGAAACCTGAGAGGGACAAGGTGGTAGCAGGCAAACAGCTGAGAGACTTTGAGTGCACAGGCAGGGTGAGGCGGTGACAAGATCTACACGCAATGCTAATCACAGGAACTAGTAATTTGGACTGCACCCTCACTTCTGCCCTTTTTCTCAGAAAGCAGTGAGAGAGTATAGATGGTAAATGGAAAGCGTCAATGCCATCCTGACCTCACTCAGGGTCCTTGGACTCTGGGCACTAAGGTTGATCTAAGCATGAGTCAATAAATTTTCAGTCCTAAATATTTCCTAAGTTCAATAACAACAAGATTCAAAAGAAAGAAATCATTTGTTGGTCCAGTGTGAGGTATGATTGCATAAAATTACAGGTCAGTGTTAGGGAAGACAGTTACTGAAGAAAGAACCCGATAGACATTGTGTGACACAAGCAGAGGCTTTAATTGTTTTGAAATAAAATGAAATAAAAGTACCATGAATCATTTGTTTCTCAAATTCTGGAAGATATATAATTTTATATATAAATATCTAGTATTAAAACTTGAATACAAATATACAAGACTAGTTTTTGCAGACTCTAAAATCTCTAAAGAAAACTGAGTACAAATTAAAGGATTTCTCATCATTTTCCTGTCTCTCCCTATGTTACTCTGGAGAACAGTAGAGGACCTGGTGGCCAGATTTCCAACATTTAAGTAAACCTGTGTAAGTATATTAGGTATTCTAATTCTTTTATTGGTCCTAGACAGCTACAGTTTTCCCGGGAATAAATTAGATGTGGAATATATTTGACATAGATTTTAAAACAGAGAAAATTGAAGGGCGTGGTCGACCGATAGTCAGAATTAACCAGACCAGCTCAAAAATAATGAATATAACTTAATAGTTGAAAAATAGAGAAATTCACACTACCGGGGTCCAGTGAGCACTACGCACAGCTGAGAGAGAGAGAGAGAGAGAGAGAGAGAGAGAGAGAGAGAGAGAGAGAGAGAGAGAGAGAGAGAGAGAGAGATCAAGGGGCAGGCACCTGGAATCCCGGTTCCTTCTTCTCTGGCCCCAGGAGGCCACACCCAAGCCATATGTGATCGACTGAGCTTCCCCATCAGAAAACAATCTCTAAAATCGTCTGAAAACCCTCATGGATACAGGTTATGAACAGATGGAGTGTGCTTAGCAGCATGATATTTATTAGGCAAGTATGCAGTGTAGCTTTGGAGTGAGTCTCATCATAAAAGAATAATTTATCAGCTACTCCTTTTTATTCTTGTTTGTTTGCTTTATTTTAGAATTACACTGATAATGGATAAAGTGCTTGAACCATTTATGTCCCCACTCAGATCTTCAACTGGCCAATTGTCATCAAGGATATTTCAGGAGTAGTGAAACATGTGTTAGTTACAAGAGAAGGAAGCTTGTGTCTGAGCTCAGGGAGAGGTAGAAGATAGTTGGGCTTTCCAATGTTCTCCCGATGTGCTTTATTCAGTCCCCTGGTATTCTCCATAATCATATAGGTTCCAGACTTAAGATTTCTCTCGAGGACGGGACTTTGAATATTTGGTATTTTACTAGGGAGATTTATTCCAAAGAATATTAAATGTATTTGGTTATGTTTTGGTGGACCATGTTTGGGGGAGAAAAATGATTGTCTGCGCATTCAAAATTCAGCCTCTTTAAGTAAATATCAGTTAAGAATTCAACCGTTATGCACCTGAGGTACACTGTGAAAAGAGAAAACACTCTATGTTTGGGAGCCATAGAATCTGTCCACTATGCAGATCCATCAGATAACGAGACTAAGTGGGGCAGCACAGTCACTTGCCAGGACAAAGTCTCAGGCCTAGGGGCAATGTCGACTTGAAAATCAATCCAGAGACAAGGTAGCAGAAAATGAAAGGCCAAGCATTTCTACTTTCTGATCCATTTCAGAGTGCCATGCTTTATTGAATGATAGATGTAAATTTCCATTGTGTTATAAAATATTAACATAGTTATAGTAATTGATTTTTCATGAGACAGACATCCTATATTAGAATATGCAACTAAATAAGAATATCAAGATATTTTAGAGGAATTGAAGATTGTATGTGTCCACACAGGCAGCAGGAGTTGTAAATAGCATCATATTTTTCTGATAATAAAATAAAAACGTTTATTTCTTGTGCATCTGAGCTGTGATCACAAACTTTTCATGTTTCTTCCCACATGGGAAAGAGGAAGAATATACTGTAGAAATGAAATTCATTTCTGCTGGGGGTCTCATCAGGCTCTTTTAAAGTATGACAGTTTTTGAGTTTCTTTTTCTTAGTCGCACCTGTTTTCTCTATTTTATTCTTATAATTTTCCAACTTTGTAATGAGCTTCGTGTTCGGGTAACAATACTTATGTGGTAAAGATTTTATTCTGTTTGCTTGTTAGATATTGTGAATGTACATGATATTTTTTAAATGTAAGTTTTAACCAGGTTTTAAAAGGCTATGTCAAGGGTCCATACTCCAGTGTCTGTGTGATGTAGGTGACCAAGAACCATTATTTGTTGGGTAAGAGAGGTGCATCCCCTTTCATCCTTAGTAGATGGCTCTGTCCATCTTATAGTAAGCCTTCATGCTGTCTGCTTTAACCAGTAATGATTTAGAAATATGAACGATGATGACAGGCATTTAGGAAGCAAATTTTTAAATAGGTTTTCAAGATCTGGGTGTGGTAAATGTATAAATGTTTTTTGCTAGCAATCAGAATTTCTTATCTGACTTAAACAAAAGGAATCAAGCTACTACCCATAGAACCACGGAGATTAAGTATAAAATAAAAGATTAGAAGACAAATATATCTTATAAAAAAAAGAAGGAGAAAAGCTATCTATGGATGAATGGGGAAAGTTGAAGGGGGGATCGTGTAGGAAGTTGGAAGGATGTAAGTAAAGAAATAAGTGATGGGAGAGTAAAAATTAAGGATCATTTGAGGGGTAAAATATAGAAATCTAATGAAATAGAAGTTTCCTAAAATATATTCATATATGAAATTGATCTAAATAAAAACCATCAAATAATGGAAGAGACAGCTTTGATTTAAATTAATGCATACTCTGTGATATGGAACCAATATGAGATACTTGTTGGGTGACCAAAAGCAAGAGACTAGATACACAAGAGACTAGGGTAAAAAAAAAAAAGATATTACCTGTCTAAAAATTTATATATAATGATATTTGCTATGTTTACAAGACTATTGCTTTGATCAGTATTTATCAGAGAAGATTCCTTCTGCAGTAAATAGGAACAAATATAGAGACCCACAGCCATACATTGTGTACATACTGAAGACCTTGGAACACTCAGCCTTAAATGGAGTATGCCCATCAGTTCTCTCCCTCAGGGCTGGGGAACCCAGTGGAAGAGGAAGAAGTGTAGGAACCAGAGGGGATAGAAGATACCAAGAAAATAGGCCCCCTAAATCATCAGGAGTAAAGCACATATGAACTCACAGAGACTAAAGCAGCATGCAGAAGGCATCCTTGGATCTGCAGCAGATACTCTACATTTATATTATGTCTTCTAGTCTAGTGTTTTACTGGGATTCCTGGTTATAAAAGCAAGTGGTTCTTGTGCCTTCCCTTTGGCTCTTTTTCTTCTGCTTGCTTAAGTTGTCCAACTCTGATGTAATAGTTTTTTTGTTTTATCAAATTATATTTTATTTTCTTATATTTTATGATTATCTTTTAGAAGCCCGTTCTTTTCTAATAAGAGATAGAAATGGAGTGGATCTTGATGAGAGGGTAAAAGAAACGGAATAGAGAGAAGTACGGGGAAGGGTGATCATAATCAGGATATATTATGTGAGAAAATCTGTTTTCAATAAAAGAAAAAAATGTAAACTGTTATTGATTTATAGCATGGCTTCCAGGTCAGTGTTTTATGGGATTCGGGAGTGTGAGAACTAGAACTAGTGAGTCTGTAACTCTTGTCCTTCCTCTTGGGATTTTTTCCTTTTTTGGTGTGTCATGTTCAACTCTGGTGTAATATTTTATTTTATCTTACTACATGCTATTTTATTATCTTTTAGAAATTTGTTATCTTTATAATAAGAGACATAAAGTGCTATAGAGATGAATAATTTGCTTTCGTATGGATCTTGTTTTATTGATACGAATTTAAGGTCAATTTTGTTATATGTATATTTCTGCTCTTGATTAAGGTAGCATGTTTGTGTAGCTCATTTAAAAATGTAATGTATAATTTTAAAAACATAGGTTAATAGATAATCATCTATAATAGTCAAGCTTATAGTCATGTTAGTTCTCTAGATGGATAGATATGTATTTCTGATGGATAGGTATTCTTCAACACCATCAAAGACCCCAGAAGGATATAATATTGCCTAAGTAAATAGGAAGTACATTGTAAGCAACTTCCAAAATTCTAAAATTGACAGAGACATCTCACTACCTGAACAGTCACCCCAAGTTTTTCTGTACCATTGGGGCATACATCTTCAGCCTACAGGCCCATAGTTTCGAGCAGACTTTTCCATCAAGCAGGAAATTTCAAAGATAAGAATGCCTATATTGACAGTTTGCCAGTCACTTTGTTGTGTGTCATGCAGAATGTCTTGCAGACTTTTTCATGTAGCAGTAAGCTTTTGTTTTGTTACATGTAGTTTTGCTATATTAAAGTCAATGTGTTGCATTCATTGGTTAATAAAGGAACTGGTTTGGGCCTATGGCAGAGCTCTAGGGAAACAAACGTAGGAGGGGAAAACTAAACAGAATGTTGGAAGGAGGAAGGCAAGGTGAGAGAGAGAGATGCCATGGAGCCGCTAGAGTCAGATATGCTGAATCTTTGCCAGTAAGCCACTGCCACGTGGTGATATACAGATTAATAGAAATGGGTTAAATTAATATAAGAGTTGGCCAATAAGATGCTGGGCGATGGTGGCACACCCCTTTAATCACAGCACTCGGGAGGCAGAGGCAGGCGGATCTCTGTGAGTTCGAGACCAGCCTGGTCTACAGAGCTAGTGCCAGGACAGGCTCCAAAGCCACAAAGAAACCCTGTCTCGAAAAACAAACAAACAAACAAACAAGAGTTGGCCAATAAGAAGCTAGGCCTAATGGGTCAAGCAGTGTTTTAATTAATAAAGTTTCTATGTGATTATTTCAAGTCTAAGTTAGCAGGACAACCGAGACAAACAAGCGGCCTCCTCCAACAATAAAGGAAGAGAATATGGATAGAAAATCATTTGTGTGTGGTGGGGGGAAGAACTGGGAGAAATAGAAGTAAGGGAAATGATAATTAAAATATAATATGTGATAAAAGAAAAGTTTTTTAAATAAAAGAAAAATGTAAAACACTTGATTTATTTGAATTGTATCTCAAAGAAACTCAAGTTATCTATAATATTGACTGATAAAGTCAGGATCTCACATGTATCCTTCTTGGAGCATTCTGGCATAAGTGCAACTATTGAGTGAAGTTAATTAGTTATATTATTTAGATATATTTTTAAAGGAGCTGTCTAAATGTAAATGCTTTATAATGAATACTTTTCTTTGAACTTTAATGTAAGTTTTAGAGAATTAAAAAAATTTATTAGTTAAAAAATGAGTTTATTAAAGATTTGAAAAATATACTTAAAGATATCTCATGCTTTGAACGTTCCATACACAGAAAATATAAGATTGGAAAATTAATATTTCAAAAGGTAAGTCTATACTTTATAAATATAGGAGTAGAAAATGTCGGAGAAGAAAATCCTTATTTCAGATGTTAATGGACACGTTAGTCTAAATAGTCTTAATCAATAAAAACCAAAATCAGATATTGGTTTAAAAACCTGGAAGATCACAGAACCAGGAGCAGCCACCAGTTGCTTCCTACCTGTCTTTTTCCTGCATCTAAAAGGGATCAGACTCTGCCTTCATCCCACTTTATCAATTCCAGTCTCCTCCTCCCAAGGGGGAGTAAAGGTATGAGACAGGGGTGCTGGGATTAAAGTTTTGCACCACCACTGCCCTGCGTCAACAGTTAATTAGTGGCTAATTCCATCCTCTAATTTCCATCTTTGTCATAACACAAACAAAATATCACACAACAGTTGGGTTTGTACATTATAATTTTTCAGTTTATAAATTGTGTTAATATCATCTTTACAAAGCTATCTTTTAGATTGAATGCCATACCACTTTCTAAGCTGCTTAGATTGCCTAGAACTCAGGATGGGTTCAATAGCTATAGTTAATCTTATTTTCATTATTGTTCATAGACAGAATATGGAGATTAGAGAAAGATTATATGGTTGGTGAAAATATAAAACTCATAAATAAATAATATTTTTATGAATATCTATCTGTTTACCTATCTGTAATGTTTGTATGTATGTACATATCTATCTACCTATTTATTTATCTACCTATCTATACATGTATATGGGATTTGTTAGAATAACTTACAGGCTCTTACAGGTTATGGTCCAACTAATCTAAAAATAGTTTTAATGTAATTGACACTCATAAACTCATAGGGAGTAGCACTGCTAGGAGGTGTGATTTTTTTTTTTTGAGCATGTATGGCCTTGTAGAAAGAAGTGTGACTGTGGAGGTGGACTTTGAAGTCTCCTATGCTCAGATTGCAGCCAGGGTCTTGGTTTACTTCCTGTTGCCTGCTTATCACTAACTCTGTGCTTCTTCTCCAGGAACACATCTGCCTGCATGCCACCATGTTGATAATGGACTGCAGCTCTGAAAGTATAAGGCACTCATTAAATATTTTCCTTTGTCAGAACTTCTATGGCCATGGTGTCTCTTTGCAACAGTAGAAACTCTAAGACAATGGAAAGTCCAATAATCTAGAAGTTTCTCACTCCCATTAGACTGGAGGTCTCAGCTGGTCATCAGTAGATACTGGAATACTGAAGAAATAAGCTCTAATGCCATTGAACCATTGAAGTCATGGACTAACAAGCAGGCATAGAGAAAAAGCTTCCTACTTCTATCTTCTTATATAGGTTTCTAGAAGAAGGTGTAGATTAAAGGTATATTTTCCTGCCTCAAGATCCAGATCAAAGGCCTGTATGTGTCTTCCTACCTCAAAGATCCATACTAGAAGTGGGTCCTCTAATTTCAAATCAAGAAAAAAAAATATCTTACAGATCTGCCCTCTATTTCTGGATTACAGTTCATTCCAGATATAGCCAAGCTGACAAACATTAATAACCATGACAAACTTTATTATATGATATGCAGAGTACATAATAACTAATGTTCTGTGAAAGAGAAAACTTAATGCCTGCATTATATGATTGGACAAACATAAATCCTATCAGTGGCTTTGAATCCTGTTCAATGGATAGATTTACAATTTACAAATTGACAATTTACAGAAAGAGATTTTGGGTTACTGATCTTCCAAGCATTACTTCTTCCATGAACACACTGAGAAACATGGCTTTTGTTAGAAAGGAAGAGGAGTTGAATAGATGCAAGAAGAAAATTACTGGAGAACTGCCACCACCATGAAACCCCTCTTTGCCTGAACATGCTGAGATGTTTCACCCACTAATGCTGAAGACATCAAAAAGAATATTTTCTAACTTATACCCAGGACAGGTTACTAACTATTCTGACATTGCAGCTACTCCCGCATGTGATAATATGTTCGTGTCCTTCATAATTCTCAAATTTGTCTATCTCTTCTCCACCTATTTTTTAACTTGATAATATCTTGATTATTTGGCTGCCATTAATTACTCCTTTTATGTGGTGATTAAATTATGAGATTCTTACTGTCTCCCATAATGAGAATTTAAGAGATTCTAGAATGTTCGTGAAGCCCCAAGGTCTCGTGGTATTCCAGCAATCTTACAGCTCTGACATACATTCCTGTCTTTTTGCACAGACATGAATGTGATGCAGTGTTGATCAGGAATGAGCCAGCATGGCTTTGACAGACACAGCAAGGACTGAGGAAAAGACAACAACTTGTGAACACAGATTTTTCTTCAGGGTTTCTGTGTGAGTGTAGTGTGGTGATAGAGCAGTCCTATAGCATGCAAGAAGTTTGGTTTACACTGTGAACAACAAAAAGAAAAAAAAAGCAGAAAAAGAAGCAAAAAGGTTTTATTTCTGATACAAACTTGAAGAAGTTACTTTTCAATTTCCAATTTTGCATGGTACTCTGAAAGTTTTCCCAAATGTCATCTGTCAAGATTGGGTTTAAAAGCGAGGAAACAATCAACAGCTAACACCAGTCAATGACAATTATTCTATGACGTCCAGAGAGAGGTAATTCTGTATGAGAGGACAAGTGCTTTCCTTCCAAAATTTCCTAAGCCCAGGAGCATGGCTACTGAAAGTGTAACTACAAAATCTCCTCCTTGTCATCCTGAGTTATGATATTGATTTTTCAAATGATGAAAATTACACACACTGGCTCTCTAAGGTGAACTTATGTGAGGTGCTCACTGTAAATCAGCTGGATGAGAATTCTGTCAGTGTGAATGATGCTAGGAGTTCATCACCAGAGTGACAAGTGACTGTGGAGACATATAGCTAGCTCTTATAGTTTATTTATATACTTATTTTAATTACATACTCTCTTAGTTAGGGTTATTATTGATGTGAGAGATGTTGTGACCATGACAACTCTTTTTTTTCTGGTCTTTTCAGAGAGGTGTTCTTCGTATAGCTTTGTAACCTGTCCTGGTAATCTCTCTGTAGCCCAGACTGACCTTGAACTCATAGAGATCTACCTGTTTTCTGCCTCCTGAGTGCTTGGATTATAAGCAGAGCCACCACTGCCTGCTAACCCTGGCAAATCTTATGAAGAAAACATTTAATTGGGGCTGGCTTACAGTTACAGAGGTTTATGTTATCATCATGGCAGGAAGTATGGCAGTGTGCAGGCAGACATGGCACTGGAGAAGTAGCTGAGATGTCTACATCTGAATCCTCAGGCAGCAGGAAGAGACTTTAAGACACTAAACCTCACTTGTGATTCTGAGACCTCAAACTTGTCCCCCATAACATACTTCCTACAATAGGACCACAACTGCTCCAACTAGGTCATATCTCTTAATAGTACAATTCCTGTGTACCTAGAGGGGACATTTTATTCAAATCATCACACATAATTTTTAACCTAGGTTTCACTATGTAGTTCTGGCTGGTACTGAACTCACAAATACCTGCTTCTATAAGGAACAAATGTTAAGTTTTCTTTTCTCAGATTTTTTTCTGTAAGGTCCTGAAAATGTAAACTAAAATGCCCTAGAATTTAAGAACCTCCTACATCAGGCTGTGTAGGGCTGGGATTGCTGCGGCCCGGCTCTTGCACGGCTAGTTTAGCCCCACAATAATTGCACGGGAACTGTAGTATTTTAAACACTGCTTGGCCCATTAGCTCTAGCCTCTTATTGGCTAATTCTCACATCTTTATTAACCCATTTCTATTAAGGAGTGTAGTGCCACAAGGTGGTGGCTTACTGGGAAGGATCTTAACCTGCGTCCATCTTGGAGAGGAGAGCTATAGCATCTGCCTCAGTGTCTTCTTCCTCCCAGCATTCTGTTCTGTCTTTCCCGCCTACCTTGACCTATTAGGCCAAGCAGTTTTTTTTTTATTAATTAACCAATGAAACAACAGATAGATAGAAGACGCACCTACATCAACCAACCATATAGAAGTAAAAATGTGGAATACTAACAGTCATTAAGAAGCTTCATATTAAAACACAGAAATATGGTACTTTGCTTCACTGGGGAGACTTCGATGAAATGGACAAGAAGTCAATGTATTCTGAAAATATGAAGAATCTGAAGCATGTTTACATGATGAAAGGAGTGTAAAATATTCCATCAATCCTAAAGAACAGTCTGGTAGTTCAGTTCTCAAAATGTTAAATATTTACTTCTATGTGTATACACTAAAGAGAAATGAAAACATGTCCACACAAAATCTTATAACATACATGTTATCATAGTTATATCATTTACAACATATAGAGAAAATATTTCAGCCTTTAAGTAGTGCAGAGTACTTGAAGTGATGACAAGTGAGTTTGTGAATTATACTATAAAGAACCTTTTTTCATAATAAAGTGTGCATAAAATAGGAGAAATTTAGAGTTGTGATGTATTTGAGGAATATGTCTTAAATTGGTTGAGGATTATATTTGGGATCCCTTTAATAAAAATACACTGTTGTTACAAAGTAAGTGCAGGCGACAGTTGACTGGATTGTAGAAATCAATTGTACGAATTGTGTGGAACTCTGGAGGAGATGATTAGAACAGAAAGTTTCCCTAGCTTTGCTGCTAGAAGGATCACTTGTTAGGCAGGGAGACGGCGTATGAAGAGGGAATGGTGTTAATCCACAATCTACAGATGAGGCATTCAGGGAATTTTACATAAGGAACTGCAAAGTGGATATTTTAACTTTGTAGGTCATAGGAACTGTAAAACAACACTTCAGCTCTATCATTGTATTGGGAAAGAACCCCAGACAGCATGAAACTTAATGTATGCAAACAGTGATCAAGTCTCATTAATAAACAGGAAGTTGGTTGGAATTTGATTGTCATTCAAACCCAAGAACTCAGTTCATTTGGGATGAAATCTAAACCTCTTAGAACAAGATCTTAACATGTGATGTGCTCTCTTGTCCACCATAGCACTGTGTCTGTTCCTAAGGCTGCTAAACTCTAATCCCGAAGCCTGATTTCTCTATCTAGACAGGCTGTGTTCCCTGCTTCAGTGAATATTCTAATTCATCTTTTTCATCTCCGTTCAAATGGCTCCATCCTTCCACCTTTCCCCCACTCAGTTCTCAGTTCAAATACAACTTTCACTTAAGAATGTCAGATATTGCTGGGCAGCGGTGACATACACCTTTAATCTTAGTACTCAGGAGACAGAGACAGACAGATCTCTGTGAGTTCAGAGTCAGCCTGGTCTACAAGAGCTAGATTCAGGACAGGCTCCAAAACTACAGAGAAACTCTGTCTCTGAAAAACAAAGAAGACAAAAAACAAATAAACAAGCAGAAAAAGAATGTCAGATATTCTATCTTTTTTCATTAAACACCACATTTCTTTCTAATCTCCTCAGTCTAACACATTTCCTATATAGTTTGCCAGTACCTATTATGTTTTGAAGTAATTTGCTAATTTGGGAATTTCTAAAGCAGCGATTTAGTAAGAAAGTATTCAGACTTAGACAAATAAACTTGGAATGTGATGCATCATCTCTAAGCCTCATTTTTCTGATATATAAAATTGGCTTTATGATATTGGCTTCAAAGATTTCTCATAAGGATTAAATGATACAGTATACAAGATACAGTTAAAGTAGCTGGAAATCAGGAAGTACTAACTGAAAGGCAGATACCATACATGTTAGCACCATCACCATTGCTAATAGCAGCGATGGCAGTGTTTTTATAGAACTTACTCTACAGTGTGGTATTGGATTACAGGAACTCAAGCACTTAGAGATGTTAGAGAGATTGACAAGAAAACATTATCTATGACACTATAGCAAATCACTGAAACCTTCCAACATCTTTTTTTTTTTACATACAGGTTTATTTATTTATTTATTTTTTATTATTAAAAATTTG
>NW_026067931.1:8414222-8421909 GCF_014885135.2 Alexandromys fortis
CATTGTCCTTGGCTTCTCAGTAGCCCTCATTGTCTGCCATGATCAGAGAGTCCGGTTTTATTCCATACTTTTTCAGTCCCAGTCCAGCTGGCCTTGGTGAGCTCCCAATAGATCAGCCCCACCGTCGCCAACATCTTTAATTATCAATACGACTTATAGAATTTCTGCAGGGTCAGGACTTAGAACTGGGCTTAATTAGGCGACTTTTTTTCTGGACTTTTCATCACCATGCTGTCTGGGAGACTAATTTCCATCTACATGGACAAGATAGAACACTGTCAACCAGTGTCAAAGTAAGATGGAGTTGTGGAATATAAAGTACAGGCCTAACTGATGCTCCACTTACTCAGCTGAGAGTACCTAAAGCCTTACAAGATAGAGGACATATGGGAGTAAGATACTGGGCACATGTGAAGACAATAAACATAGTAGTAAGATATAGGGCACTTGTGGAGGTAACCTACAGGACAGGTGTGGAGGAAATGAGTTGAGTAGGACAAGTTGGACCCATTTTCCATTATCTGTGAACTCTCAGGTTATTTATTAAAATGTTAATAACAAAATTGAAAGAAAGAGTGAGACCACATAAAAGAGAACTTCTAGATCACAGCAACTTGAGCTGCAAATAATAACTATATTGCCTATGAGATTATTTTCAATCCTAAAATTCAAATAGGTTAAATATTAAGGAACAAGAAATGGTAAAATACTTGTGAAATCTTTAAAGTCTTGTTAAATGACATGGTAAATGATCACATTTCATTTCATGGAAGAGTCAAACAATAGTAAAACTCCAATTCATGTAGCTATGAGTATATTGGAGGAATTTGAGATGCAGTATAAAATCCATAGAATAGTACCAGTAGCAGAAAATAACAGGGTGCTTCAATACTTATTTCTTCAGTTTATCATGTATAAGACAACGAATGTGACCTGTTTTTCTCACTAGTAATTAAGTAGAACCTACTTTCTGTGAGTTTGACAGTGTTCATGTTTCACAGTAGGACTGAAAAATGAGTCATTTTTAATAGTTGCTTAAAACTAAAAGGAAAACAAATAGCCCAATATCTTTTCATTTTACAAACACAATTGGATTAAACACTGAACAATAATTCTTTAAAGTCAAAATGAACCAGGCAGTGGTGGTGAATGCCTTTAATCCCATCACTTGAGAAGCAGAGACAGGCAGATCTCTGAGTATGAGGCCAGCCTGGTCTACAGAGCAAGGTCCAGGATGGCCAAGAACACAGAGAAACTCTATAGTGAAACAAAACAAAACAAAAACAAAAACTAAGGAAACAAACACACAAAATCTAAAATGTCTAAAATCTTAACAGTGAGATTGCTTTGGTAACATGAGTTGTTATTGGAAAGGTCTGTGGCTTGAGTCAAACCTCCAACTGAGATTCATACAACCCCCTCTTTACTTCCTACATCTGTATTCTCTGATTTTAAGGAGCAAGCACATCTGGTTCTTTTCCATGTTTGCAAAACAATTGTAAACTTCAAACAACCTTTAAAGTGTAATTGGAGTTTCCAAATTAGCATTCATTGCATATTTTAAAATGTTATTTATTTATGGAACTGCTAGTGTCTCTGAAGACAACTGCTAAGTCCCAGTAACAGAACAGCTGTCCCAGCATTTCCAATTTAGGTGAGTCTGAGGAATACTGATTATGTCAATGAAAAAAGAATTATTATTTAATTATATCAATAATTTCCTAGTGTAACCTGTATAACTAACAATATATTCTGTGGCTGACATACATCATAAATGACAAAGCAAAAACAGAAGAGAAAGTGAGGAATGAGTGATCCATTTCCTTGGTTACCTATCACCATTTTAAAACACTTGTTTTTTTTAATTAGGTAACTCTAACACTAATTTAAATAAAAAGTGATTATTACAACTAGAGAGATATGATGCAAGTCCATATTGGAATAATAGCTTCCACTTCTTAAATCTACAAACTGATAGTTCTCTCTAAAATCTTGTACGTCAGATGATTACATTGCCTCCCTAAAATAAAAAAAGAGGAAATACTTATATTTACATATGAACCTGTTTGTTACAAAATCCTAAGGAACATAAAGCTAAATTTTCCAAGTTAATAAGTCAATTTTGCGACCACATGATTCCTGTTGAATGCAGAGAAAATAATCAAGCTGTGAACTCCACAATGCTTACTTTAACATTTTTTAAACAATCATTTGTGTCTTTTGAACATACTCATTTCTCCACTTTAAAATCCTCCCTGGTATACCTCCTTTCCTACTCTCTCAAATTTGAATCACTTTTTTCTCTTTTCAAAAACTTTTTTGGAAAAACAATCAGCACCAACATTACACAAAAAGCTATGTCCACAATTCTGTCACTTGATTAAATCAATATTTTAGTTTCTCTGTTATATTCTAGTGCTTGTCTATAGGCATGTTCAAATTTTTACTTACTTTGTAATAGAAAAATTTCATGTGTTACATTTCATATTTTCATTTAGCATTATTTCATTTTCCCATCTAACTACAACTTTCCAATTCCTTTCAACTTCCACCTTAAATATTAAGAATTCCATCACATTTTTCTATGATTAATCTTGTTGACTTACTCAAAGAACCAGCTATATGATTATCTGACAAACATGTATCTATAGTTGTAGAATTTTAACTTGTATTTCTTCCACAGCTTCAGATATATCAAATATGTCTTGGTCATTTTACCTCATTAATCTCATCCCCTCCCACTGTCATTGAATCATTTATTCTTCCTATGAACCTCTTGCCCTATTTTTATGTTCTCTTTTGTTTGTTTGTTTTGTGATCCACTGAATTTAATTGCAGCAGCTTCCATGAAATAGTTATTTATCAGAACACAGGCCAACTAATAGTGACTACCCCACTAAAAACATTATCCCCTCTCCCCATGTGTGGCTTTTGATATTTTTAAGTCTGTAATGACAAATATTTTACTGAAACTTGCTTTCTAAAACTATCCTTAATACTTCTTAACTACATTATAATGTTTCATAGTTGTATGTCTTTCAGAGTAGGAATGAATGCACTAGAATTCCATTTAAATTTTCTCTCTACATATATTTTTTTTTTTTGCTATTACAAAAGTGCCACAAACATCTTGTCATGGATTAATACCAACCATACCTGAAGAAAGTACATGCTATCAGTAAAAAACCTTACAACTAGGCCCCACCTCAAATGAAAACTGCCCAGAGACCTAGAGTAAAACCAAATACTACTGGTCTTAAAATAATGATAAAATCACCTTTAATGATATTCGGCTATTCTCCTAGATCACTGCCTTATTCAGCCATCATCAGAGAAGCTTCCTCTTGCAGCATATGGAAATAAAAGCAGAGACCCACAGTCACAGATTATGGAAAAACAGAGACCTTGGCTCTAAAAACATGTCTCTCTCAAACCCCTCGCCTCAGAATTCAAAGAACCTTGTTGAAATGTAAATAGATAGAAATTTTGTAAGAGCCAGAGGGGGAAGAGGTGCTAGGATTGGTTTGACTAGATTAGACACAGTCTTGTGCCTGCTATCACAACTGTTCATATGTGCAACGGCCTTGCTCTGGCCAGAAAACACTGCTTCATCCCCAACTCGGGTTCTTACATTTCATTTTTCCCTTCTTCTTAAATAATTCCAGAGCTCTGAGAAGAGAAGATTTATTATAGATACCACATTCAGGGTTGAGTCTTAGTGAGTCTCTTACTCTCAGAACAATTGTCAGTTTAGGTTTCTGTGTTAATCACTATCTACAGCCAATGGAAGTTTCTCTGATAGGGTTAAAAGATTCCTTAATTTACTAGTATAAATATAAGTCAATAAGAGTTGGTTTAATGCTTTATCGAGTTATCATAATAATTGTAGTAGATTCTACCATACAATCTATGACCACAGGTTCTTTATCACATTATGATATTGTATATGGGTTTCATGCTGTTAGAGTTGGGCTTAAATACATTGTGAAGTGATTGGTTACTCCGATGATGGTTATGACACTATTATACCAATGGGCTTGTCTTACTAGGCTCTTCACTTCTGTGGCTCACAGTGTTTACAACTGGGTAAGACTGATGAGTACTTTTCTTCTCTGGTAGCCCATATAGCAAATTCTAGCATTACAAAAGGTAGCTGATGAAAATGAAGCACTCAGATGGAATACTTCATGCTCAGAGACTCATGCATGTGCTATTTTTAGGAATAGGGTCTTTTAGAGTTTGTTCTGGAGATAATCAATAGCCTCTATTGAGGGTCTTTAGGAACTCACAAGCTAAGAACTTCTAAAGAAGCAGCCCAATCCAGATATGTTAGATATATCTAACTACCTGTAACTATATTTATACACTATAAAAATAAACATATATAGAGATAGATATAAAGATCCAGCTAGATAGTCTGCTACAGCACTATTGTTTAACTCTAAAGCAGTGCAAGCTGAGAGAATGAACCTACAAATGAGGCAGACTAAAGTCTCATATAATGGCCAACTTTATTCAGAGCATCAGACCACTTAAATTCAGGTTAAGAAGAGTCACCTTAGTAAAGTTCTCATGAGTTCAAGCTGTTTACAATCACAAGGAAAAGATGCATATGGCAAAAGTAAGTTCTTCCATACAGGCATGTAAACAAAAAAACAATAGCCAGTTGTAATGAACATTCTGAAGTAAACTCACTCTCATCCACTACACCTGGGAAGAACTCGAAAACACATTCCAGGAACAATTATGTGTATTTGAAGAAACTGAGGTCTCAATATTCTTGTCTTGTTTTCTTTNCAAGTTCAAAGTCCACCTGAGCAACTAAGCAAGTCCCTATCTCAAAATAAAAACTAAGGCAAAAAGGGTCAAGGATGCGCCAGCATGTGATGGAGCACTTGCCTAGTCTCTACAAGGCGGAGGGGAGACCTCAAATACTCCCCTCAGTTGTCACAAAACACTGGTGAAATTAAAACAGGAAATACCGTAAACAGCCACTACTGGGGAGGGGAATCTTTTATAAAGGTCAGGTGAGTCTCAAATTCACATTTTACCATATATCCTTGGAGAGTAACATGGCCCAATACACCAGTACATCCCACTTATCTATTCCAAGTAACATAACGTGAGAAACTGCACTGTGTAATTCCTTTATTTTCTGCATGTTAGTGCTTCAGCAACACTACAACCATAAAGAACAATTCCAAGTACTGCACTTTTTAGCTGGGGGAGGGGGATCACAGTCTACAGACTCATTTACTTATATCAGACAAGATTAACCTCATCAGAACTTACTGCAAGTTTATAAATTCACACAAATACAGAAATTGATGCAATTAAACAAAATCTTTAGGACGTTATTGTTTTAATTCTTCCATTATAACTTTTTCTGCAGGCTCAATTTCCTGCTTCTTAATCACCAATGGTTATGGTTCAATTTAACTACATCAATTATAAACCTTTTATAGATACTCTTAAAGAAATGTAAGTGAAAATTACAGTTTCTTTCCAAAAGGTTTAAGGTTTTCAAATTTCAAATGTTTCCCCCCTCCCACCTTTTCAGACATGTCAAATAAACTAAAAACAACCCATCTCACCTGCAACATTCAGTAATAGCAATCACTTGTATAAAATTTTAACTATGCCCCCCAGTTATTTTAAGACACACAAAAAAAATGGCTGTCTACCAATCTGTCTGTCACAAGTTAGAATACTACATTTAAGAATCAACATGAGGGTTTCAAGTTTCCTCCAGTTTAGGCATTTATACCTTTGTGCTTATTGTTTCAGGATGTTACTATAGCATTGATATTTGTATAACCGTATTTATGTACCTTGTCTTGTTTTCTTGGAGTGTTCTCAGAAGCACTCAGAATTCCCCTCCCAGGAATCCATTCTCAAATCGTTTTCTGACCTCTCCCCATTTTATTTTTAAATATCAGACAATCCAGAGTGGTTCTGATTTGAGATGTTGTAGATAAATTTAATTTTCATTTGGTGCATGAGTTTACTATAAGCAGGCATATTATAATATTAGAGTAGTGAAGGCATTGTGTGTAATAGTCACCAAAAGCAAAGATCCAAATGATGTTCAATACTGTTTGTTGTATATTGATCTGAAAAATCTCTAGCATACCTTAAAGAAACCCATTATGCTTAGTAGTTTGGGTATCTTGTATAATGTAAGTCTATATTTGCCCTTCAGTAGGAATGTTTCTTATGATGTCCTGTGCAAGTATGAAGTAATTCAAATCCCAAGGAAAAATTAAGTTCAGTCCCTTCTCCAGATGAATGAATGAGTCTACTAGAGTCCTAAGGTTCAGTCATAAACAATGACTCATCAGTAAAGATGACTGGAGCTGGATCCATCTATCCGCAAGCTGAAAAAAGGGAAGATGAGGAACATATGACTGATATATGTGCTCAGAGTCAGTCACCACGGATGCACACTCAGTTCTGCCTGTTCACCTATTTACAGAAGACAAAGAAGTTGTTGAGAGTGTTGCTGCTTTTTACAGAACAATGCAGTTTTGTATTTTCTCACACTAATCATTTACACATTCAGCCTTAACTCTCAGGAGTTTTTTTAGTAGATATGTCAAAACTCTAGATATTTTTAGACATTTTCTAAGCTAGAAGAAGGAAAAAAATTCAGGAGACCACACTTCTGTTTGGATATCATGACCAGTTTTCCCTCATCACTTTTTATTTTTTTTAAACTGGTCTCATCTGTTCTTTTGTTGTTCCCTGTAGATGGTTATATCACTTGGTATTCTTAATTTTCAGCAATCAAAAACAAGGGCTCCCTTCTTTGTGAGTGATTATGTGCAACAAAATTTCTTTCCCTCAGAGTGAAAGCCCTCAAATGAAACATTTCATTCTGCAACTTTCCACGAGATTGAAATCCCTTTGACCTTTTATAAACACTGTGTCCTGAAGTGAGTTGTGGGTTAACAATAGGTGCAAAATTAACTCACGAATTATTGCTTTCATTTCAATTCATTAATTTATTTGTTGCATGTTTGTATGGTGTGTAAACTTACATCTACGTTTTTTAAACTCAGGCATACATTATTCTGTTGTGTCTCTAGTATGAAGGTCAGAAAACATAGTTAGGCATTGATGCTGCCTTCTGTCTTAAGGCAGCTTTTCTCTGTGTTTTGCTATGCGTTTAAGGCTAGCAGCGCAGGGGTTTCTGGAGATTCTTCTCTTTCTACCTCTCATCTCACCATAGAATCACTGGTACAAATGCAGACATGCACTACTTTAGGGGTTCTGGGGGTTAGGACTAAGACCCTCATATCTGCATGGCTGAGCTTTGCCCACTGAGCCCTATTCCAGTCCTAAAAGTTAATACCTTTAATATACTTTTATTCTTCTTCTATATTTGCATATGTCTATATATTACATATATACTGATGGAGGTGGGTCTTGGATCTTATCTGTTGCTTTCATTGGTTAATAATAAAGAAACTGCCTCGGCCCTCATAGGACAGAAAATTAGGTAGGTGGAGTAGACAGAAGAGAATGCTGGGAAAAAGAAGCTGAGTCAAGGAGTCGCCATGGTTCTCCCATTCCAGACAGACGCAGGTTAAGATCCTCCCTGGTAAGCCACTTCATGGGATACACAGAATATTAGAAATGGGTTAGATTAATATGTAAGAGCTAGCCAATAAGAAACTGGAACTAG
>NW_026067931.1:8422638-8460711 GCF_014885135.2 Alexandromys fortis
TGCTGGGATTAAAGGTGTGCACCAACACTGCCTGGCACACTGTTCATTTTCTAATTTTATTATTTCTCCCATAATTTCTGGTTTGAAGAATGGAATAGTTTCCCCCCTCCCATCCACTATTGGTATCTTTCTGGAACTGGGTTCTTATTCAATAAATTACCTATAATCTGCTGTTGTCCTGTCTTCTTTTTTCCTCATGCACCTCACTGCTCTTATTTTCCCTTCCAGTCTTCACTATATGCACATGTTATGAAGGCAGCTAGAGTATTGAGGTCTGGTTAATATCAGGACGTCAGTCTTACAACCTCGCTTGCTTTGGATGCTAAGACATTAAGAACTCCTACAATGTACAGTATGGCACAAAGATAGATTATGTATTCTAGAGGCAAGATAATAAATATCTCTTAATCCCTGTTAAAGTAAATAACATTAATAAATGCTAATGCAGAATATACTAAGAAAAAATGCAATTGGCCCCGAGTATTTGGGACTATATTAGAACTCTGATGAGGCGTGCTTTTGTTAGGGATCTCTTAGGGCTCTGGTGTCCCTAAATTCAAATGTATACAAAGTCCTCAATGTATAGCGCTAATTGTGACTATTCTTCAGTAATTTAGATGAAAAGGTGACTTTAAAATGGCTTCAAGTGAATAAACAGCAGTACAAAAGTATACAGTTATATGGATGTGGCAGGGCTCTCTCCTTTTGTGTATCCACTTTCTGTCTTGTTAAAGGAGTAGAGATCTAAAGAATAGATTCAGGTCTAAGATAAATGCAATAGAAAACCATTGGGTGACAATATATTCCCTACAGAGTATTTCATGATTAAGCAGTATTTAAACAGTATTTAAAAAATGGTTATTTCATGAGAATACAATTTTTGATTAATGAACCATTCACTCTGATGAATTTACTAAGCCTTTTTTTTTTAAATGTGGTTTTAAAGCTTTGCTTTTTCAGGCTAACCTAACATACACTTCTCTTGATACATACTCAATGTTTTCAGCCAACATGGCTGGCCTGAACTCAATATCTGTGAGAATCCATTGCAAAGACACTGCTATGCCTCTGTTTCATCCAAGTCTTACTCCTGGCATCCAGGACAGTAGTCCAGTATCTTGTGGATGTTAGTCAGAGCCATGCCTGAATTTATGTGTTCAAAATATTTACAATATTGGAGTGGGGTTTTGGCATGTCAATGATAAGATATACTGGCTAATATAATTTTTTGTTGCTAACTTTATAAACAAATTTTCAAGCTGATCTAAACAGCCAAAAAGCAGCCTATTATGCAGAGAAAATATGGCCAGGTGACTGATTTGCTGACTATGAACATATTCAGCCTGACTCGAAATTATATGTTTTCAAGTTTCTGAAAATCGCCCTGAGGACCCATTTCCACACATCTCACACATTTTTCCTTATTAAGTTGTTAAGAAATTTTGAAGTTTGTGCTTTAAAATGATGGAGAGCATTTTACAAGGTAGATATTCCTCACAGGTCTATTTTTATCACCAAAGAGCTGGGTGTCTAGGAAAAGGCTTTATGCTAAAAGGTAAATGCTTCATTTGCATATGCTAAGAGGCATTTTAGAGAGTCAGAAAGCTCTGAGGAAAAGGTGTGGATCAGGCTGCATTTTCAATGGGGTAGAAGAATGTGAGGGAAGCCTGGCCATTTGGGTGGGAAAGTAGGAGACAGGTTTGAGTTGATTTAGTAATGTGCACAGTCTAAGACAAGATAGAAGGTTTAGGTTGAAGTCTGTGACACCTAATGGTTAGGGTAGGGAAATGCAAGGAGAAAGAGTTTGCGGAAGGCAGGTGAGAAAGGACTGAGGTTTCTGTCAATTGCTAGATTTGACATTCCCAACTTACCTGCATTTACTTTTTAGAGTGCAAACTTATAAAAAGTAATTCTCTCCCTTTCATGTAAATAAGAAACCAGGAGAGCCACCTAGTTCAATCTTTATCACAAAACAGCAACTTGAAATCCCAACCTTAGGTGGGAGAATATTAGCTCCTTACTCTTGGTGCGTCTAGAAAAGTTTTCCAAGTTGACACAGTGTCTGCCTCAGTTTCAGGGATTGCAAATAAAACATTTTGGAAGGCTGCTCCAGGTGTATGTTTGGTTTCGTTTGTTCAATGACTTAGGAAGAGAGAACCCCCACACACAGCACATCACCGAAATGACTTCTGATCTTCATGCAATTCTACTAAAGTAATATCAAGGATCTCCCATCCACCTGTTTTCTATCATCCACTTAATCTTGAATAGTGTAAGGGGTGATTCAATTTTGTTTTATACCTGAATGCCATGGGGAAATAGCTTTCGATTTTCAATTCACTAATGATAAGAGGATTTTAATTGTCTTTCGCAGGAAAGCAGATAACAATTTTTTCATTGATTTTATTGAGCTCTACATTTTTCTCTGCTCCCCTCCTATCCTCTCCCCCATCTTCAACCCTCTCCCATGGTCCCCATGCTCCCAATTTACACAGGAGATCTTGTCTTTTTCTATTTCCCTTGTAGATTAGATCAATGTTTGTTTTTCTTAGGGTCCTCGTTGTTGTTTAGATTCTCTGGGATTGTGATTTGTAGGCTGGTTTTCTTTGCTTTATGTTTAAAAGCCACTTATGAGTGAGTACATATGATAATTGTCTTGGGTCTGGGTTACCTCACACAAAATGACGTTTTCTAGCTCCATAAATTTGCCTGCAAATTTCAAGATCTTCATTTTTTTCTGCTGTGTAGTACTCCATTCTATAAATGTACCACATTTTCCTTGTCCATTCTTTTGTCAAGGGGCATTTAGATTGTTTCCAGGTTCTGGCTATGACAAACAATGCTCCTACGAACATAGTTGAGCACGTGTCCTTGTGGTACGATTGAACATTCTTTGGATATATACCCAAAAGTGGTATTGCTGGGTCTTGAAGGTTGTTTCCTAATTTATGAGAAAACTCCACACTGATATCCAAAGGAGCTGCACCAGCTTGCACTCCCACCAGGAATGCAGGAGTGTTCCCTTTACTCCACAACCTCTCCAGCATAAGTTATCACAGAGGCCTACCTTAAATTGTGAGACAGGATAAACTTTTCCCCACATAACTTACTTTTCTGCTTTCCTAAGTGCTTTCTCACAGCAACAGGAAAAGAAGACAAGAAAATTAATTTGGGGTCTTAATCTATAATTTCATCAAACCCTGATCCATAAACCACTTTATTCCTTGTAGTTAAGCCTCAATTAGAACAAAACTAAATATAATCTAACTTCAAATAATAAAGATTTTTAAAAAGTTCTCTCTCTCTCTCTCTCTCTCTCTCTGTGTGTGTGTGTGTGTGTGTGTGTGTGTGTGTGTGTGTAAACTTTAAGTTGGGTCTTTAACTAAATCTAGAGCTCACTAGTTTGCTAACCAGGCTACTTGACTTGTTTTGTCTAACCCATCTCCATCTCCCATACGTTGGAATCCCAGAAGTGCCATATTACCCATCTAGCTTTTATATGGGTTCTGAATGTACAGACCCTAGTTCTCATTCTTGGTAATCAAGTGTTTTAACGAATGAACACTCTTTCCCTATCAGGAAAGATTTTTTTTCATTCACCAAAAGACTAAAGTTGTCAACATGTTCACTTTCCAAAGATAATATTTCAGTGGGCTTTGTATCAAAATTACAATGTCTCTTTATGACATTTTATGTTACTTCTGGTAAGATTTTAATTGTGTGTGGATGGTCACTTGTTCTTCACTTTTTTGATCTATTTTAGTTTCAGACAGTACAAATGTTCTCCTTTGCAGTCTCTTTGCACTGAAATTAATTACATTCCACTTAATTATTTGAACACCAGCTAATATTTAATGAGTACCCAGTGGCTACATAGCACCGCAATAAGCATTCTCATTTTAAAATGTCTATTTATTCCCAGCTTCAGTTCCTTTTTAAGATGCTGAGATTCTTAGCATTTTCACAATATGCAAAGTATAATAGTTCTCTTGTGAAGAATTAGCACTTTCTAAAATATCCCAGAAACCAAAGAGAAAGAAATATCTTATCTTTGAATATTAATAACTCACATATGAGATTTAAAAGAAAGAAGTCTTTTATGTCTTTTTTCCCAGCACTCAGAAGAGTTCCTGCTAATGAACAATAAATAGAACAAAGTTTACTTAATGTTTTTGAGAATTATGTCCACTGTGTAGAACACTAATGATGAAGGCTTGTGTGAGATGAAGTTTACCAATACACAGTAGAAGGGAATCAAAGTAGAAATAGAGGTCATAGGCTAAAATAAATGTCTTAAATTTGAAGATATTTTTAGTGAAAAGGGACAGGCAAGTCCAGGACCAATTAAGGCTATAGATCTTTTCTTATTGATGAACTATCGAATTTTCTTATTGGTGTAAGTGTTAAGTCAAGGAGTTACATTCAAAGTGATAGACTTCAGTGATTTCTATGAATGATACTGCTGCTATGATCATTCATATAGGTGCTTCAGATTAAATTAGGTAAATTACAAATGTAAAGTCATTATAATAGTTACCATTTCTCAAATGTAATTTCAAGATCGGCGAAATTCTGAGGAAAGATCCAGTGACTTGTGCATCTAGAAAAAGCATGAGCATTTGGGGGATTTAGCTTAATACTGTAGATTTTTAAGTACTCAAAAATAATCTATTAAGTTTTGGTTCAAACCTTTAAATTTAGGTGATTAGCATTTAGTTAAATATAATCCTGTGGTTATTACAGATGCCTCTTTGACACTACTTTTCCAATGTTTATATTTTTCATAAGTCTCTTGTTATTGTTGCAAAAGCAGTAATAACCTGATGTGTTCTAATGCATCAGCTTTAAGAAAAAATTTAGAAATCATAGTGCCACCTCTGGCCAAAGGCAAATGAAGACTTGGTCAATAATTGGTTCAGATAACAAGTTCACCTGCCTATTACAAGAATACTTGCAAGTGAGGCATGAGGAAACTTAAAATTCCAAAATAATATTAGTAATTTAAAAATATTTTATACTTATTTAATTTATCTTTACAGGGCAAAATATATACTTATTGCATTGGCAATCTGATTTGCCTGAGAAAAATCTGGAAAAGGAAGAAAACATTAACTGTGAACAAAAATTGTTTTTGTGTTTTAATACTGCATAAAAATATCAATTTTGTAACAACTTGAATTAAGACTTAACAATATTCAAAATGAAATATTTTGATATCTAAGTAGCAACCTTATTCAATAGTCTAATTTTGTCAAGTGAGAATTCTAGGTGAGAAAACTTTATCCTAATATGACTAGGTTGACTTTATGTCTTTATTGACACTAGAACTTTGACCTAGTTCCACTCTCAGTCACAAAATTGAAGATGTGTGCTGTAGGGAAGACCTGCAGCTGTAGTGGGTGATGACATCTTCATAGGTTTTCCTTTGCTTTCTTGTTTCGTGACTATGGCAGTTTTTCTAAAATATTTTATCATGTCCTTTTTAAAATTCATCCTGTTATATATAGGAAAAAGTATACTCACAATAACATCATAAGGATAAGCTCTCTTTTATTTTCTCAATTTTGATTTTTAAAATTTATTTTAAAATTCTGTGCATTGTTTACATCCATCTGTCACTTCCTCCTTCCAACTCTGATTCTTTGCTCCCACTCCCTCCCAAATTCATTTCCTCAGCTCTTTTTGTCATTAGTGGTAACTCCTGAGTTCTATTAGTGTAACCTCTAGGTGTATGGTTGTGGGGCCATTCGCCGAGGTGTGAGTAACCCATTAACAGCTGTGTCCTCAAAGGAAAGTGACTTTTCTGCCATCAACAACCATCTATAGTTGTTAGCTCCTCTCCCATTATTGTTGTCATTTTGTTCTTAATTGTGTTTAGTGCAAGTGCAAACAGTCACAGGTGCGGTGAGTCAATATGGTCAAGAGTCATGTGACGTCTTTTAAATATGCAGCTGACAGGGAAGAAGGCCTTTAATTCCTCTTTTTATGGTTTTTAATTTATTTTTGAAAATTTTATACACAAATACTGTATTTACACCACCTCTGTCCATACTTTCTACCTCCAGCTCTTCCCATATACGTATTCCTCCTCTACCTTTTGACTTCATGAGAATTTTTAAACTCCTTTAATTAGTATTGTCACACACAAAAGACATACACATAGTTTGTACACCTATATATGAAACAACCTGCTATGACCATTTAGTGTTGTGTGTGTGTGTATAGTGTGCTTGTGTATGTGTGTGCATGCACCACAATATTTGTGTTTGGGACTGACCTGTAGAATACATTTTATATATCTCTTAAAAGCTATTAATTGTCTATATTTCATATCTAGTTGTGAGTCCTTGTGCAATCTTCCTCATCCATTGGAATATTGACTGTTGTTTTCATGTTGCTAGCCCTCAATTTTTAGCCTTTGTTCTCATCTTTCAAATTAGTTTGAGGTTAAATCAAAAGTTATACTCTAAAGATACAATTATTTTTCAATGGATAAATGCTAGAAGTGTCGTTATTTACACTTCTAGCATTTATTTAGCTAGTATTGAATGCTTTACTTATTATTACAAATCAGTGATTTTCTTTTGAATAGTGAAATAATTCCTACTTGAACAAAGGATTTCTTCTTGTGTGTGCTGGAACAAATCTTAAGCATCACTAGGTTGAAATTGGTGGGGAATTATCATGGTTGATATACCTCCTAAATGTTTTCAATTCTACATTTCCCATAGAATAGTTTTTATCTATTTTGATTTTTGGATTTTGAGCAACATGTTTCCCATATACACAAACATATATTTGTATTCACGTAGTTATACATATGTATAACTATGGAAGAGCCAGGCAGGAAGAGAAGAGTCGAACACTCACAAATTTTACTCTGTCCCACACTGCACCAATTTTTCTAGTTTTGGATTTCCTTGAGGTGAGATGGGATTGTGTTTCCTCTATTCAAGGGAAAATGAACTGAGGTTCACAGTTTCGTCATCTTCTAGGGATGGTACCATGTGCCTTTTTCATTCAAGTAGCCTCAGTCTTCTTGTGCTGGATAATTTTTTGTCAGCTTGACACAAACTAAAGTCAACTGGGAAAAGAATGTTCACCAAGAGATTGCTTATATAAGCTTAGGTTGTAGGTTCGGTGGGGGGCATATTCTTGATTAATGATTAATGAAAAGGCAAGCCTACTATGAGTGATGCTGTTCTTGACCATCTGGTCCTGGTGGTCTGAGAAAGCCAGTTGAGCAAACCATAGAGAGTAAGACTGTAAGCATCATTCCTCCATGGTCTCTATGTCAGTCCCTGCTATGAGTTCCTGTCTAGGATTTTCTAGATGATAGTCTGTAACCTGTAAGGTGACAAACCTTTTTCTCCTTAGGAGGATTTTGGTCAGTGTTTTGTCACAGCTACAGAAACCAAACTAGGACAATGACACAGCTCCAAAATAGTGGGAATCTAAGTCCATCGGTTTTATTTTTTTTAAAAATTAAGCAACTTGTCATTAGCAATCAGTTAGACTTTAATTGAGCAAGAGGCAAATTTCTATTTTGTTGAGCTGCATAAGTGAAAAAAATGATGTATTCTAATACTTACTTTCTCTTGAATGATATCTATGTTTTTAGATCTATTTGGCCATGCTTAATCTTCCTCTTACAGCATCTGCCCAGAAGTCCTTCTTAATCCTAGATTCCAAAGTACTCTCTTCAAGTGCATGGATAACACATTGGTGGCATCTTGGTGTTTCCTAAATGATAGTCCATATTTACTTACAAAACATGAGGTTAATTTTAATAGATGAAAGAAAGATACCTGAAAATCATCCTCTCAGAAGAAAACTACAGTGGCATAGTAGTAAGGGATGTCTCTGTGCTTCATTTCCTCTAGGATGAGAATAATGAGAATATAAACATTAGGAAATGATTTTATAAGACAAAATCATGAATAAAATTTCTCAAGACATCTCAAGTGATGTCAACAATAATGTAGAAGAAATAAAAATTACAGTTACATTTGAATAGCCATTCTTATGCAGTCAAAGCTTAAAAATTCATAACACAACTATAGTATTGGTTTAACAGGATTTACACTGACATGAACATGTAAGGATAACTTTTTAAAGATTTAAAGTGTGCATAGAACAGAATAATAAATTTGTTTTGACTTTTTGTGCCTTTTTCCCATATGTGGTCACTAAAAGTTGTAATTCCAGGTTTTCTGAGACAGAGGCATGGCTTTAAATTAGTATGAGCCATATAGAAAAGCCCTGTCTCCAATCTGAATAGCTTTGAATGTAACTGAGCTGTCAAATGCTTGCACAATATGTCCAAGGATTTAGTGAAGGAAAAAGAAGCAACAAATTCTGCCTTTTGCATTATCAAAAGCCATGAGCAAGTACACGTTAGTCTAGGACTGGGAAGACAGCCCACTCTTGAGACTCATACAGTGGAAGGAGAAACCCAACATCAATGAACTGTTGTTAGTTTCCTCATATTCTACATGCATATGCCCATACCCCCCAAAATAGATAAATAAATACTTTAAAATATCTCTTTGATAATTAGTCAAAATAGCAAGGTCAGTATTAGACATATAGTAAATGCTCAGTAAGTATAACAATTTCAAACAGAATTTACGTGTTTAACAGGCTGTTCACCATTTGCTAGTATACACAATATCTATGTATACTTTTTCTTTCTGTACTATGTGAAAATAAAATCAAAATGAATGCTACATGGAAAAGCAGGTCTACTTTCACTTGTCCACATTGACAGATTATCTGCTTCTCCTGTTTTTTATTATTTAAGATTTTACATGCAGTATATTTTAATATACACTTTTCTTTCTCCCAACTTTCTCAGATAATCTCCACCTATCTACCAACACAACTTCATCTTCTTTGTCTCTTTCTCATAAAAAAATATCAAAGTAAAATTAAAATTGGAAAATAAAAATAAACAAAACAAAAATTGCCAAACAAAACAAAAAGCACACAAACACACGCAAAAAATGAAGTTGAGCTTTTTGTTGGTCAACTATTCCTGCCATGGAATCTCCCTGGAGTATGGATTATATACCCACTATCAGTCCACTGGATTGCACTGATGTTCCCTTTCCCCTAATCAATAGCAAATAACTTCTTGGTTGGAGGTGGAAGTTTGTTTCCATTTCCAGTTCTTACTGATTGGCTTTTATCCAACTTGGTCCCATGTAAATCTTCAGTATGCTACCACCAACTCTTTATTTCATGTGTATTCAGCCCTCAACCATCAAACATCAACCATCAGATTGGCTGATGATCTTATACGAATGGATTCACATAGACTTTCGTAAACAAACACACAACCACTCATGTCCGTTTTCACTTTTTTTCAATAGCTGAATCTTCCTTTTCTTGCTTAGCTAAGTCTTTTTAGAACAGCAAGGCCTCTAGTCTAACTTTGAGTTTGTCTTTATGAAACAGTCTGTCCCTGGATCCTTCTGTGGGTGCTTCAGCTCTTCCTTTCTCATTTATGATGTTTTGTTCGGCCAAATTCAGTATATACATTTTCTGATGTGAATCAGCCGGCCTGAGATATTGAGATTTCAGTATGAATACCATGACTGAAATTTTCTTTTGTTCTATTGAAATGTAACTGAGTTTTTGATAAGGTGAGGTTACATTGGTATGTTAAAACTCTGATCATAAATGTTTTACAATATATAAAATACACCCTAGTTTTTAGTTTAGTTTTAGTTTTATGCTACAGAATTTATGAAAATATGCAATATGAAGCAATGTATTTATAAAGTATGTTTTGACTTTTCTAAACATCTGATTCTGTGGAATTTAAAACTCTTGCTATTCCTTTCCAAATTATGGACAACACAAGTTGATAATGAAATAAATTAAGGACTTAAATAACTCAAACCATTTCAATGAGTTAGGTAGGAATTACAGAGCTAATGTGAACTTTATGTGCATAGAAAACTGTTCATTTAGTATTCCCTAATGATTCAGGAAATTTGAAAAGGGCAGATTTTAATGTTAGCATTTTTAGTAATAGATTCTATTTTCCAAGCACTGACTATCTAAAGGTAGATGGTGAAGCTTTTCAATCTGAAAGATTTTCTTAGATCCTCTCTAATTATAGGAAAATGTCATTTCTCTACTTCGCAGATCTTTATTGCGTTCACAAAACTCACTGTAGGAATGTGTTAATTTGTTTCATCTCCTGCAGACAAGAATGAGAAGGGAAGAATAGTCTACAAAAAATGGACTAAAGGTTCTAAGTAGAATTATTGATTTCCATTTTAGACCTCGAGTCCCTGCAATTATATTCATTCACTCAACCATAAAAAGCTTTTCGAGGCAGGCTTAGGGAGAATTTCTGGGAATTTAACATGAATTCATCTCACCCTAGAGCTCTTCGAAGATGTAATCCGATAGCTGAGTAAAATACACATGAATGTCTGTGACACAAAGACACAGATAGCTGCTACTCGTATCAGAAAATGAAAAGCATTCTTTTAACAAGAGAAAGAAAAAAAAAAACACTGCATTTATGGTAAGTCTGTAAAGACCAGAATTTGGATAAAAGAAAGCAGACAGAACAGCTAGAGATAAAGCATAGTTGGAGAATAACTACGTTTTCTTTTACTTATTTTTCCCATGAAATGCTTTTAAAAATAAAAAAGCATTATGTTTAACTAAATTAAACTTCTTGGCAGATACAGAACACAGCACCTAAACTATGAATGCATTTGCACATTTTCAAGTACACGTCAAGTGCGTTAACCAAAATGAGCCATGCGCAGAGAATAAAGAAATCTGAAGACATTTCAGAGGGTAGTGTCTGCTCTCTGACCATATTACTGAAATACAGAAAACTTAAAAAAAGCAAAATCCGCACATTTTTAGAAGGTAGGAGACCTCATTTTAAATATCTTGGGGACTACCAGGGAAAGCTGATCACTGGGAAGTATTTTTGTCTGAACTATAACTAAAACAACTTGTGTTAAGGTTTATATTGCGTGGATAGAGAGAAAGAATTGCCCATGATACAGAAGAGAATCCTGGCAACAAATGATTTAGGTGTCATTCCCAAGAAAGTGCAAAATAGCAGCAAACAAAATGCACAGAAAGTAGCCCAATATGAATCAAGAAGTCCTAATACAGCAATTTATATACAATACACAGATTATGAAAAGTAGATACTATAATTTTAAAAGGAGAAAACGATTGGCAAGACTCTTTTTACAGAAAAAAAGAAAGAAGAAAGTCAATCTTCTGATTATTTCCCAATAGGTAAAGTAACTTTTATGAAAGTACCAACGATTGAAACATTTAAAAAATCTTAAATCAGGTATATTTTGTTTGTTAGTAAAGAAAGACCAGGTAATCAGGTAGTGGTGGCGTATGCCTTTAATCCCAACATTTGGAAGGCAAAGACTAGTGGATCTCCATGGGTTTGAGACCAGCCAGGTTTATCTAGGGAGTTCCATGACAGGCTCCAAAGCTATAGAGAATCCTGTCTCAGAAAAAAAAGAAAAAGAAAGTCCATGTAGAAACTTTTTTAACATAAACATTAGTTTTTATATACTGTGTGTGTTTTGTGCATGTGTAACATGTGTATGTTACAGTGTAGACAGGTAGGACAGTGGATAACCTAAAGGTTATCATTGTGTTTCTTATAGGAATTAAAGTTGGCTTGTCTGGCATATTGACAAGCTCCTTTTCCAGCTGACATACCTTGCTTGCTCCCTAAAATATAATATTTAGAAAAATTACCAAATTTGGCAAAAAGAAAATTGGGAAGAATCTAAAAATTAACATTGAACATCTAAAATATTAAACTCCACTAGGGAAGATAAATATTACACAGAGTGCAAGGACTAAACTATATTCATGAGTTTGAAGAGTCAGCACTATGATAAGATAATTTCCACTAATTAATATATTTATACAAAGCAATTCTTATACAAATATTTAAGTTTGACTTTTGATGGAATTTAGAAAGCTAGTTTTACATTTTATATCAAAGTCAGTCAGAGCAACAATAATCAAGATACTATTGGAAATAAGAGGAATGATGCATACTGTCAAATTCCTTTGAACATTTTGATAATAATTAATGATAATTAATGAGATATTATAGTTGTTCAGACGGAAAGATCAAATCAAAGAACAAACAACCTAGAAATTGTTTTATATTTTTTTGGCAAAAGAAAGTTATGATCAATGGATCATATCAATGTTTTCTTTTTGCTGTTTAATTAATTAATTAGTTAATTAATGAATTTTCTCAACCCAATCACAGTTTCTTCTCCCTCTCTTCTTTCCTCCCAGTCCCTCATCCAACGTCCCCCTCCCCACTTGTTCCCCTTTCTTTCTATTCAGAGAAGTTTATCAGCCAGCCATGGCATATCGAGTTGCAGTAAAATAGTCACCTCCTCTCCTACTAAGGCTGGATGACAGCCCAATAAGGAGAAAACAGTTCCCCAAAACAGGTAACAGGGTCAGAGACATTCTCTGCTCCTTATGAGCCCCACAGGAAGAGCAAGCTATACAACTATATGTGCAGATGGTCTAGGTTAGTCCCATGAAAGTTCTCTGGTTAGCGGTTCATTCTCTGTGAGCCCCTGTGTTTCCAGGTTCATTGATTCTGTGGGTTTCCTATGATGTCCTTGGCCCCTGTGGCTCCCCAAATCTTTCTTTTCCCTCTTCCACAGGATACCCCAAGGTATACCTAATGTTTGGCTGTGAGTCTTTGTTTCTGTTTTCATCAATTACTGAGTGAAGCCTCTCTGATATGTGATTAGGCAATGATCTACGTTTAAAGCAGAATATTATTAGGAATCACTTCATTGACTTCTTTTAATTTTTTTCTAGTCATATCTGGTTCTATCCTAGGTCTCGGGTCTGTCCAGCCTCTGGGTCCTGGATTTCCAGTCATTGTCAGGGGTAGGTTTCCTCTCATAGTTGGGCCCTCAAGCTGGATCAGTCCTCGGTTTGACACTCCCATAATTTCAGCACCAACCTTGTCCCAGCATAATTTGTAGACAGGACAAATTGTAAGTCGGAGGTTTTGTGACTGGAAAAGATTCCCAGTTCCTTGACTGGAAGTCTTTCTTGGTTACAAGAGACGGGAGGTTCAGGCTCTGAATCAACCTCTTGTAGGAGTCTTAGCTAGGATCGTCCTTATAGATTCCTCGGAGTTTCCGTTGTACAGGATTTCTAGCTCATCCCAGTGATGCCCTGATACCAGTTGTCCTTCACAGTACTTTCTCTCTCCCTCCTCCCTTTTCCTGATCCCTTCTGTACCCATGTCAGTTCCAGCATTCAGACTTCTCCTTTTCCACTCCACCCACCTATGATATCTATTCTAATTTTCCTTCACAGTGAGATTCATGTGTCCCCCTTGAGTCTTCTTTGTTACTTACCTATTTTGGATGAGTGGATTGAAATATGACCATCCTTTGCTTTAATGCTAATATACACCTATAACTGAGTATTACTGTGGAGGCCCACAGAAGTGGATCTGTCTCACCTTGACTAAAAGTCAGAGAGTTCAAACCTATTCTTGCTTCCTCAAGGTTTACAACAGGATGTTTGATTTAAGGTGTGACTACATGATGTCTTGTTTAGATAGCAGATAGAAGGATATTTTGACCTATGACGTGGTTATTTGATGGTTTGAGTTGATTTGTTCTTTATATTGTGGTATGGAAGTCTTTTGGCTTTCCCTCCTTTCAGATTAGGGTATTCTCATGAACTTTGAGTAACAAATAGGATGGATCACAGAATTCACTGGATTTCTTCTCAGCTCTATCTGTTGTCTCTCAATTTCTTTCTTCAATCTTCACACCTCCCTCCAAGAATGGGAGGACAAGACTGTGGGACTAAAAAATATACCATGTTTATCTTTCTGAGTCTGGGTTACCTCACAGAGGATGATTTTTTTCTAGTTCTATCCATTTGCTGGCAAATTTCATGATGTCATTATTTTTAACAGATATGTAGTACTTTACTGTATAAAAGCACCAGTTTCTTTTTTCCATTCTTTGATTGATAGACATCTAAATTGTTTCAGTTTCTGGCTATTATTAAGAAAGCTGCTATGAACATACCTGAGCAAGTGTCTTTGTGACATAGAGCATCTTTTGGGTAGATGCCCAGAACTGACATAGCTGACTCTTGAAGTAGGCCAATTCAAATTTTATGAAAAACTGCCATATTAATTTTCAAAGTGACTGTACACAATTTCAATTCTACAAGTCATGGAAGAGTGTTCCCCTGGCTGCACATTCTCACCAGCATGAGCTGTCACTTCTGATTTTGATCTTAGCCATTCTGACAGGTATAAGATGGAATCTCAGAGTTGTTTTGATTTGCATTTTGCTGGTGGTAAAGGATGTTGAACATTTCTTGAAGTGTTTCCCAGCTTTTTGAAATTTCTCTGTTGAGAATTTTCTGTTTAGATATGTATTTGATTTTTCAATTGGATGATTTGGGTTTTGTGATGTGTAGTTTATTTAGCTCTTTCTATAGTTTTGAAATTATCCCTCTGTCAGAACTGGGGTTAGTGAAGATCTTTTCCTATTCTGTAGCCTGCTGTTTTGTTCTTTTGATGGTGTCCTTTGCCTTAGGAAGATTTTCCAATTCAGAAGATACCCTATATTAATTGTTGATTTTTAGTGCCTTTGTGATTGGTGTTCTCTTAAGGAAGTTGTGTTCTGTGCCAATGCATTCAAAAATATTCCCCACTTTCTTTTCTATCAGGTTCTGTATATCTGGTTTTATGTTGAGGCTTTGATCCACTTGTATTTGAGTTTGGGGCAGGGTGATAGATACAAATCTATTTGTATTCTTCTACTTTCATGCCCTTAGGTTTGGATTACAGATATTAAGATTTGCAATGTCCTCTTAGTGGATTTTCCTTTAATGAGCCTGAAATGTCCTCCTCCATCTCTTGATTAATCTTGATTGGAAGATGATTTTGTTAGATAATGGAATGAATACACAAGCTTGCTTCTTAGGTACATTTCTTTTTATTTTTGAAAATCATTTTCCGACCCTTTACTCTGAGGTAATATCTATCTTTGGTGTTGAGGTATGTCTCTTGGATGTAGCAAAAGTGTGAGTTATATTTTCATATCCATTCTGTTTGCCTGTGTTCTTCTACTGGTGAATGGATCCCATTGATATTTAGATATATCAATGGCCTATGATTGTTAATTCCTTTTATTTTGTTGTTTTGGGTGATGACTGTGTGTGTGTGTGTGTGTGTGTGTGTGTGTGTGTGTGTGTGTCTGTGTGTTTCCCTTCTTTGGGTTTTGCTAGCAGGAGGTTATTCTTTGCCTATATTTCCTTTGATATAACTAGCCTCCTTGGGTTGGTGTTTTCTTCTAGTACTTCCTGTAGGACTGGATTTAAAATCGAGTTTGTCATGAAATATCTTGTTTTTTTCCATTCACAGGAATTGGAAGTTTTGTTGGGTACAGACTGAAGTGGCATATATGAACTCTGATAGTCTTCAAGACATCTGCCCAGGCTCTTTTAGAATCATCATTGAGAAGTCTGGTGTCAGTTTAATAGGTCCTCCCTTATATGTTACTTTTCCTTTTCTCATTGAGCTTTTAAAATTCTTTTTTTTGTTGTTGTTGTTGTTCTGTATATTTAGTTTTTGATTTTTATGTGGCATAGGGACTTTTTTTCTGGTTCAGTCTGTTTGATTTTCTCCAGGCTTCTTGTACCTTTATAAGCATGTCCCTCTTTACGTTAGGAAGTTTTGCTTCTATGATTTTTGTTGAATATATTTTTTTGGACTTTGAACTGAGATTCATCCCCTTCTTTTATTCCTATTATTCATAGGTTTATTTTTTTTCAGTGTCCCAGATTTCCTGGATGTTTTGTGCTAGAAATTTTTTAGACATAACATTTTCTTTGGCCAATGGATTTATTTCTTCTACCATATCTTCAAAATCTGAGATTCTTTCTTCAGTCTCTTGTATTTGGTTGGTGATATTTGTATCTATAGTTCCTGTTTGCTGACTCAGATTTTCCATTTCTAGGATTTCCTCAGTTTGAGTTGTCTTTGTTGCCTCTATTTTCATTTTCAAGCCTTGAACTATTTCCTCCAGATTTTTCTTGGCATTCTTAAGGAATTTATTTATTTTCTCTATTTCTTTGTTTTTTCCCCCCTCAATTTCTTTAAGAGAATTTTTTCACTTTCTCTTTAAAAAAAAAAAAACTCTACCATTCTCATAAAGTTGCTTTTAAAGTCATTTTCTTGTCCTTCATCTGCCTTTGACTGTTCAGGTCTTACTGGAGGCTATCTGTGCTCTTGTGGTGCCATATTATCCTCTCTGTCATTTATTGTGTTCTTATACTGCTATTTTGGCATCTGGGTTTGACATGATTGTAAGTCTAGGTGTTGGTTCCTAAATTTGTCTTTAGTGGACAATGTTTTGTTCTTGGTTTCTGTTTCCTCTCTGCTATTCTGGCCTAAGTAGCCAGAGGTTCTGATGATTACAAAGTACTCAGGTCCCTAGGGTGCCTCCAGTGAGGTTTTGCAGCATGTAAGACCTCTGAGCTCCTGGGGACCAATGATGCCTCTGTGGTTTCAGGTAACTGCTTAGGTTTTGGGATTCCAAGCAGAATGCATTTTCCAATACAGCAGAAATCTTTTGCCATGGTTTTGTGCAGGGATATAGAGCTCAGGAAAGGGGGTTCAATTATGGGGTGTTAGGTAGGCTTTAATGAGTGTTAGCTAACAGTGAATGGTGTCTTACCTTGGATCCCTAGATCCAGCTAGGCCTCAGGTAAAGTGTTGGTTAAAGTTACTCAACATCATAAATTAAAACTATCAATTTGATTCCTTAGTTTTCAAAGGATCTATACTAGATTTATTTTGAGTAAGAATCATACAGTTTAACACTTAAACTGGGACAGTTGTAAAGAAAAACTATTGGTAATAAAACTGGAAATAATTAAGACAGCTGGGGACATTGAATAGAAAACAGAAGTGTATTACCTATAAAATATAGATTTGAATGTATAAAGGAACCATAAAGCACTGGGAAGATAACACAATACTCTAATGACCTTGAAAGAGACAATCAAACATTCAGAACATAGCACAGTAACCTGAAGACCTTGAAGCAGACAACAATTTCTAAGGACAAATACCTCATGAATATACAGACTTTTCCACAAATTAAAATACACCAGTCAGGACCAGAGGTTGTAATTAAGTGTCAGAGTACTTGCATGTGGTAGTCCTCAGCATTGAAAATAGAGTCAGCCTTTAAGAAAGGATGAGATTAAACCTACAAATAGCTCATATTCAAAAGCATAATAAAAATATACTATGTAACAAGAAAAATTTACATCACAGAATAGAAAAAAAATTGAAAAAGCAAGAATAAACCAAACCCTGTTCAAAAGATGGCTCCCATAATTTCCTAGGGTATGGTACTATTAAGAGGCGTGGCTTTGGTGGAATGAGTATTGCCATGTTGGAAGAAGTGTATTACTGTGGAGATGGTCTTTGAGGTTTCTTGTGCATAGGATGCAGCCCAGTGTCTCAGTCGGTTCCTGCTGCTTGCAAGATGGGACTCTCAGCTGCTTCCTCAGCATCATGCCTGCCTGCATGACTCCAAGCTTCATGCCATGATGATAACAGACTGAACTTTAACTATAAGTGAGCCACCCCAATCAAATGTCTTCATTGGTAAGATTTGCCATGGGCATGATGATTCTTCATAGCAATAAAACCCTAATTAATATATCTAAACTCTAGTAAGTTTTAAAATTTAGAGGAAATTATTTATACATTTTGCATTTATATCTATATTTGTAGATTTATTTAATATTTATATTTATATTTATACATTTTACCGATGTTAAACCAAAAAGAAAACACAAACATTAATAGACCCATAACAAATAAGAAGATGGAAATAAGAAGACAAAGTCTTCTAGCTAAAAATTTGCTCAGGTCCAGAAGGGAATATAGCAGAATTTTACCAGACAGTTAAAGAGTATCTATAGTCACCTCTTCCACAGAGACAGAAGGGAGTACTTCTGAATTTCTTCTCCAAAAACAGTATTACTCAACACACACACAAACACACACACACACACACACACACATGCATGCACACACACAGTACAAAAAAATTAAAAATCCAAACAAACCAAAATTCAGAAAATAAAATAAACAAACAATCACAGCTAAAGATACAACAATGAAAAAGAAAATTCAAGACCCAAATTCCTGATCAATATAGATGCAAAAATTCTTGATAAACAACTTTCAAACTAGATTAACAAGTGCATTTCAAGACCATCCACTATGATCAAATAGCTTTATTCTGGAGATGCAGAGATATTTCTACACATTTAAGTCAACAAATATAATATATCATAAAAAATGAATTAAAGACACAAATGACACAATCATCACAATAGGTGCAGAAAAAACTTGTACAAAATTCAACATATCTTCACGATAAAATCCCTAGAGAGAACAGGACTTGAGGAAACATTTCTCAACATAATATATGCTCTTTATGATAAACCCACAGACAACACAACCCTAAATGTTGAAATCTTCTAATTCATCCATTAAAACAAGAAATTATAGGCTGCACATTATCTTTTTTCCTTTTCAATACAGTGCTTGATGTATTAGCCAGAGCAATGAGACAGTAGAGGGAAAATATAGCCATTCAAATTGGTAAGGAAGTGAAAGTATAATCATTTGTACATGCTATGCATAGGGAGCCAAAGAATTTCCACGCGAATAGTTAGAGAAATGATCTGCACTTTCAAGCAAAATATAAAATCAATTTCTGACACTTTCTATATACTAACAACAGACACATACACAATGAGGAAAATGTCACAGCAATTCTCCCACCACAATATGAAAACAATTAGTAATAAACTTGGCAAGGAGGCGAAAGTTTACAAAGAACATGAAGAAAGAGATCACAAAAGACATTGAGAAGATGGAAGACCCTTCATGCTCATGGGTTGGTAGAATAAATATTGTGAAAATGACCATCCTATCAAAATCAATATACAGAAACAATGAAATTCTAATCAACCACCCATGAAATTTTGAAGAGTAGGGAAATCCCTCCTAAACTTTGTTTTGAACCACAAACCAGCTGGGATAGCCAGTGCAATTCTGTGCTAAATGAAGAATTCTGGTGGCATTACTATTCTGTATTTAAAGCCACAGTAGAGAAGCAGCATGATGCTGGAACAAAAAGAGATTTGTGCATTATTGGAACAAAAAGGAAGACTCATGCATTATGCTTGGTAAAATTTCCTAAAATGTATACCAGAGACAAGAGACAGGTTTTCAAAAAATGTTGCTGGAAAAACTGGATGTCCACATATAACTGAATGAAATTAGATTTGCATCTATAACCCTATACAATAACCCTTACCTGACAGGTATGTATATATACATATATATAGTGTATATATATAGTGTATATATATGTGTGTGTATATATGTGTGTATATATATAATCATTTCTGATTTTATCTTTGTTAAGTGTATGTGTTCATGTGTATATGTCTCTTCTGCCTTTATTATTATTTTTTTAATATACATGTTTTTTCTAAAAAGAGAGAGAGAATAAAGGCATGGATACGGAGATGATGGAAGGGTAGAGAGGTGGGGAGGATCTGGGAGGAGATGAGCAAGAAGGGAAATAATGATCAAAATGTATTGTATAAAAAATATTTTGAATAAAAAAGGCACAGGACATGAATGAACATTAAAACTATTAATATGTATGAGAAGAAGTTAACAGCCCCATGAAAGGATGCTCAAATCAACATGTTTTGTTTTCTAAACTTGAATCCAAATTGAAATGCCCCTGCAAATTCATAGAATGATTATTATTTTAAACACAGAAAATAAAAAGAATTGTTACATATGTGGTGATACGAAAGACAGTATAGAATTTTCTCTGACTTATAAAATTTTATATATTTTTAAAAATGTTTATTTATTACAAAGTTGGGTATATGATCACTATATCAAACTAAGTATATACTCGAAAGAATATGTGTGTGTGTGTGTGTGTAAGCACCAACACACAGGCATGGCTGCAACATCACTTAGAAAAGATAATGAGCAGGTGGGGATCATGTAAAGTACTGATACAGCTATAGAACAGAACCTCGAAATCCAGACACTAGGAGAACTATGTAGAAATCTAGATCACGATCTATTAGGTACTATTCCTCATGATTTTTCTAACAGCAAATTTATGATTGTAAATAATGTGTTTGTGTATGCCAGGGTCTAGGAATGAGAAGCAGTATTACTTCAAATGAACCTCAGAGCTTCTTCTTCAGTATAGAAATATTTGAAAATTAAACTTGCTGGTAGAGGTATGACCACCATAAATGTTTTAAAAGTCAATTATGTCCTTAAAACTCATTAATACAGAACATGATAATTACAGTTTAATGAAGCAGATTAAAATTATGCCATCTGTTTCAGGTTATGACTTATAAATATTTGTGATTTTTTTCAAGTATTTGAAAAAAAGAAGATGGTTGATAGACACTGATGGTTTTTTATTTATTTATTTTCTTAAAAATGTTATTTATTTATTATACAATGTTATGCCTGTATGCCTGCAGGCCAAAAGAGGGTACCAGACCTCATTACAAATGGTTGTGAACCACCACGTGGTTGCTGGGAATTGAACTCAGGACCTTTGGAAGAGCAGGCAATGCTCTTAACCGCTGAGCCATCTCTCCAGCCCTGATGATTTTTTTAAAATAATATGAATCTTTCCTATATTTCCAATTTTTTTTGTTTATGTAACCACATTCTTAAATATTCTGAATTTGAGCTTTTTTCCTCATGATACTTTAAAGATGATAATTATTGGTGTTATGTGTCACATTGTTAACTGAAAAGAAAACCAGTCCCCCATACTACATGAGGATGGACTTTAATACTTAGCATCATGTGTACACCCTAATTTAATAATCTTTTTTGATTCCCCAGTAGGGTTTGTTTAGGTAAGTGCTCCACTCACTCGGCATGAATGTGTTTGTAGGAAAAAAATCAGGCAACTTGGTGGTTTTTCTTCAGCTTCTCTAGTGCTTTGTTGGTTTCTATCTACATATTAGATTATTATTTAAGAATGAGTATTAAAATGTTTAGCTACAGATTATAGATTCAAGCATATCTTTTTAATTTATGGGTTTGATGCCATTATTTTACGTATCAAAATACTCACTTTCTTCATTATTTAGGATGTTCTTCTCTTTAGTGATATTTACTATGAAGACTGTGTGATGTGGTGCAATCAGTCCTGACTCAAGCTGACTAGTGGTAACAGGGTATTTCTTTCGTGTCCCTAGGTACGTTTTTGATCCTTCTACTAGGCTGTGGGTAAAGGTACCTGTCTCCAAGCTTGAAAACCTAGGACTGGAAGAGATGAGAGAACTTATGCATGCAAACTGTCTTTCAAACTCCATTTGAGTAGCACACACACATAAACCAACACACACACACACCCTCCCCCACACACACATCACAAGGATATATTGGAAAACTTAATGAGTATATTTGTGAAAGCATGTTTGTGTAGCTATATTTTACCTGACTGCCCAAATTCTGAATGTATGGCACCTAATGTGGAATTTCCAACATTATATTAGTGGGATTATTGATATTAAGGGGTCTAAATCTATAATAACATGGTATTTCCTATTTATTGCATTCATTCTTTTGTTTTCATAAATAAATAAATAAACTATTACTTTTTTTGGTAGTTTTAGACTCAAACAAAATGTATTGTATTCCAGAATAATATTCTTTTTTTTCCCATTCATGGAAGCACACAGCTTCTCCCAGGACTTTTATCCTGCATTATATTGATACATATGATTCAAATGATAATCTTCATTGACATATCATAATCATCCAAAATCCATAGTCATATTCCTTACATTCTAAGTTTTAGCAAATGGATCATGGGATGTGTTTAATATTACTGTATTATACAGATGAGTTTCATTGCCCTAAACCTCTGTGCTGTGCTAGTCATTCTATTTGCTCTCAATACCTAAAAGCCAGACAGCATATTTCTGTCTTCATATTTTAGCATTTTTACAACAAGCACTTGGAACCATAGTTTGTAGGCGTCTTGGATAAACTCTCAATGAGTCACATCAGTATGCATTTCTCCACAGTTCAGTTCTTTGAGCTTTGGTGACACAATTATTTTAAATACTGAATATTTTTTATTCCATTTTCTGGATAAGTCTTATTTTATTTACTGAAGGACACATTGATTGACTCCAAGTTTAGTCAATTATGGGTAAGGTGTTAAACAAGTTTTTAATTCATTCATATAAATACTAGTGAGTGAGCATTCAGTGGGAAGACATTCAGTTTTAAGAGAAATGGACAAATTGCCTTGCAGAATGGCTGTACCCTTTGGATTCATAGTACCAATGAAAAGGTGTTCTTTGGTTTGTTTGATTTTTATGATTTTATTCAGTTAAACATTTTTCTTCACTCTCTTCTCTTCCTCTTCTCTCCCCTTGTATCCTCTCCTGTGACCCTCACACTCCAAATTTGCTCAGGATATCTTGTCTTTTTCACCTGCCTATGTAGATCCATGTATGTCTTTCTCTCTTAGTGTCTTCTTTGTTGTCTAGCTTCTCTGAGGTTGTGGCCTAAAGACTGTTTTTTTTTCTTTGATTTTTGCCTAAAAGCCACTTATGAGAGTATACATATTATATTTGTCCTTCTATGTCTGGGTTAACTCACTCAATGGTTTTTTCTAGATCCATCTATTTGTCTACAAATTTCAAGATATTATTCTTTTTTGCTGTAGTACTCCATTCCTTGGTTGAGGGGCATCTACGTTATTTCAAGGTTCTGGTTATTATAAATAATGCTGCTATGAACATAGTTTATCACATGTCCTTTAGTGTGATTGAGTGTCTTTTGGGTATATAGCAGTATTGCTGGATTTGAGGTGAATTGTTTCCTGGATTATACTTCAATGCATTTATGATGTTGTTAGTACACTTGAAATGAGCTAGAATTTCTCCTGTGCTATCTTTTAGTAACTTTTGTGATGTCTGTAAAGCATTTGATTGAGAATTTTGAATATTGTACATAGATAAACTGCATACATATATCCAGTTGTTCCAAAGCCATTTATCAGGAAGAGTGTATCTTTTATCTCGCTTATTTGTCCCTTTGATATGATCAGATTTAATTATGGTTTAATTTGTTTATTTATGTGGGACTTTCTAGGCTCTACACTAACCTTTTTCTTGCATGTGTTTTTATCGGTCCCATAATATTATCATTGATATAACTATATAGTAAATTTTGATACCCATAATCAACTTTCTTTAAATATTGTCATTTACAATTTTTGGTTGGTTTAATGAATCTTTTAAATATCTGAATAAACTATCAAATTAGTTGGTTAATATCCTCAAAAACCTTGATTTAGCTACCATTAAACCTATAGATGAAGCTGGGAAAGACAAAACCTTTCTATTCATAACCATTCACTATTTCAAAATTTAATTATCTAATCTTTATTTTTTTCAGAGTATGTACCAGTTTTATATAAGTTCACATATGTTTTATTTCTGTATTAAGTACTAATGAAATAATATTGCTTTTCTAATTTCAGTTTTTTTTTTCATTTTTTTATTTTATTGAGAATAAGAAAAAAAAAAGTTTCCGCCTCCTCCAAGCCTCCTATTTCCCTCCCCCTCCCCCCTCCCTTCTCCCCCTCCCCCCACTCCTCTCCCCCTCCCTCTCCTATCCAAAGAGCAGTCATGGTTCCCTGCCCTGTGGAAAGTCCAAGGTCCTCCCCCCTCCCTCCATGTCTAGGAAGGTGAACATCCAAACTGGGTAGGCTCCCACCAAGCCAGAACATGAAGTAGGATCAAAACCCCTTGCCATTGACCTTGGCTTCTCATCAGTCCTCATTGTTCGCCATGATCAGAGAGTCCGGTTTTATCCCATGCTGTTCCCGTCACAGTCCAGCTGGCTTTGGTGAGCTCCCAATAGATCAGCCCCACTGTCTCAGTGGGTGGGTGCACCCCCCGTGGTCCTGACATCCTTGCTCGTGTTCTCCCTCCATCTGCTTCTCANGTAGATAAAATTGCCGGGGACAAAATTGGGATCTTGGGGGTGGGGTGGGTTGGGGATAAGGAGGGACAGGGAGAGAAAAGTAAGAAGGGGAGGATTGGGGGAACTTGAGGAAACAGGAAGATTGGGATAAAGGAAGGTTGGATAGGGGAGCAGGGAAGCACATATCTTAGTTAAAAGAGCCACCTTAGTGTGGGCAAGAGACTTGAACCTAGAGTGGCTCCCAGGAGCCCAAGGCGATGTCCCCAGTTAGTCCCTTGGGAAGCTGAGGGTAGGGAACCTGAACTGACCCTATCCTATAGCATTACTGACGAATATCTTTCATATCACTAATTTCAGTTTTGTACCTTTTATTGATGATATAAAAGAAAGAAATTTACTCTTTTGTGAGAATAAACATTAACTGTAGCCATCTATGAGAACCTATTATTGCTTTTCTCATGCACTGTTATTTTCTAAACCTTGAGTAGTTTGTCTGCAGTTTTGCTGTGATCAGTAATTTACTCAATATTGAAAAGGGAGCCTGAGGAGGCCTGTGGGGTTCCTGTCTGCACAGATCTCTAGTCTTTGTTGTTGTATTTGTAAACTCTGTCTGCCTTGATCTCCCTTGACTTTAAATCCATATCCTAATCCCATATAGTCTCTGGGATTCTTTATTACTACATTTTATCTTAGAAAATCTCAATAGATAATCATCTGCATAATAATCACTTGAATAATATGCTCAAATTGTTTGATCTCCCCACCTCAAAGACTATTTTTTCTTGTTCAATGTTAAAGTTATTAATCACTTTTAAATGTAATTCTTTCCTTCCCCTCTTTCTCTCCATTTTTTCTTCCTTTTCTTTTACTCCTGACATTTTTCCTTTTTAGTTTTCTTTTTAACCTAGAAATAGAAATTCTCCAAATATCCGTCTTTAGAATTACTATATCAGGAGCCATTACTCAGTAAAATATGTTGATTTTTCAAAGAAATTCATTGTTTCCTATGTTCTTTTCTATCATTGGAATACATTATTAAGTAACTATTATATTTGCTATTGTCATGGTTTTCTAAATATTTGTACTTATATTTAGTAATTACTCTAAAAATTTCTAGTTAACAGCAATATAGTGTGATTCTGGAAGATAATTTCAGGTTATGGGCATGCACATTAAAAATACTTAAAAATCAGAATGGAAATCTCAGTAACATGTTATGTATAAGTCAGTTGCTCAAATATTATTTTTCATGTTCATTTATAACACAATATTATTTAATTGACTGCTGTCAAAATAGGCTTCCTAAACTGTTAATAATCTATAGAACCTTCCGTATAAACTATGCAACTCACACTACTTTGTCTGTGGCAACTTGGTACGTCTGTGGCAGAAATAAGTGCATTTATTTTCAATATGCATTAATGCATTGGGTTGAAGTATTAAGGGAATCTTCAACTGTATTTTAACACTCAAATAGGTAACTGTTGTTATTTTTGACCTAGCATAGCTAGAATACACTCTGTTTGAAATACAAATTCTATGACAGGTAGCTCTTCATTTTTTTCTGTATTCTTTTATTGAAAATAGATTTTTTTCATACATTATATTTTGAACATAGTTTTTCTCTCTCTATTTTCCTAGACTCCCCAGTACCTTACTGTCTGTATGTGCACCATTTTTTATCTCTTTTTATAAAAAAAGGCGTCTAAGGAAAAACAATAAAATTAAAACAAGAAAAATCCAAAACAAAAAAATGGAATATGACAAAAGAATCAAGCAGAAAAATAGTCAATCAGGAAACACAAAATTGCATATAGATGCAAATAAACACGTTTGCAAGGATTTGATTGAACAATCTCTTTTAAGACTAAAGGTTCCAAGGTCTCTCAATCTGCATAATGCCTTTCTGTGGATCTCTGTATTTGCTTCCTCCTACTGAAGAAGGAGGTTGTTCTAATAATGGCTAAGAAAGGCACTGATATATGAGTATAGCAGAAGGTCATTAGAAATGTCATTTTACTGCTATGTTCCTTTAGTAGAATCATGATATCTTGTAAACAGAGATTGTACTTTCATTTTCTGCTTACCCTGACCCAAATAATCACATAGAAACCATATTAATTACAACACCATTTAGCCAATGATTCAGGCGTATTTCTGGCTAGTTCTGACATCTTTAATTCATATTCACTTAAATTATAATCACTTTTGACTCTCTTTCTTTATACAAATCTAAGTATCTGCCTCTCCTCTCTTCCTATGATTTAAATAATTTTATCTTTTCATATTATTTTTCATTTACTGAGGAATTCTCAATTTTTCTATCATTTAAAAATGTAAACAAAACTTCTTATAACACAGAAAGGTAGTGGGCGTTGAATGAGGGCATGCTCTGTTTTAGGATGCCGCTTTTCTAGCTGCTCTGCTCCTTAGACCAAACAACTCCTCAGCTGCAATGCTGCTTGAGTACCAGATGCTGCACTGGGAGGCCAGTCTAGACGAATCACAGCTCAAACCAGAGGATGTTTGACTAGCATTGAGCCATCCATCAAAAGTAGCAACTATCGTCTCTTCCAGAAGAAGATCTTGGCCAACTACAGAGCTTTAAAAGAAACTCAATGCTTAATCATAGGCAAGTAAACTACTGTGTGCCCCGAGTTTCCCATCATGAACTTATGTATTATGAGCTATCTGAGCTACAGTCATGTATATATCTTGTTACCATTCTGAAAAATTATGTGTGTTTTGTTCCCAGCAGTTCATGAAAACAGATAAATCACTTGAAGCAACCAAGATACATTGGGTCTTCTGTATGCTTTATCTTTTCGTCATTTCTCCTTCCACTAGCCAACTCTTTTTCCTTGAACATTTGGCTTACTGAAAAGTTCTCTATTAAAATTTGGCTTTCTCTACAAATGGTAATTTGCAGTCTACCATTTCCACCTGAAAGTGAACAACTACACAGCAATGCCCCCTGATGTAACATACAGGAAAGATTTGGGGGGGAAGGAATTCATCCTGAAGGCAGGCAGAACTTAAAGCTCTACATATGGAAGGTTCTGTATCAGGCATGGCTTGATGTTCATGCTCCATTAGCAAACAGAAGTCTTTCTTTAAATAGTTCAGTCAAGCTTTAAATTTTGTAAGTTAATGTAAACAACCTACAAATTATACAGAGCTTCATTTTTAAATCTTTGATATGGCATCATATATATATATGAATATAAATATATCATGTATATTAAATGTATCTACACACATGAATGTATATCATGCATTATATGAATGTATATATTTATACATAAATATATAGTATATATTATTACATGTATTATGATAGTATATATAACCCCCATATATGACACATACCATTATATTTGTGTTAATTTATAGTACATTTCCCAAAACAACTCCTTTTCTCTTCATTCATTGAAAAGTGACATATGATCATTGTGTGTGTGTGTATGTGTGTGTGTGTGTACTTGTGAGTCTGTGTGTATGTGCACATGTGCAGATTGGTATACATGGAACTCAGAGATCAATATTAGCTACCTTCCTCTTTATTACTATTTGAGACAAGGACTCATTGAATAGAAATCTAACTGATTTTGGTAGACTAGAAGACCAGCAAACCTCAGGGCACTTTTGTCTCCAGTCATCCCTATAACACAATGTGCATGTATGTACCTTGAGTTTCTATGTGCTGAAAATCTGGATTTAGGTCGTCATGCTTGTGCAGTGACAACTTCACCATGTGAGCTGTCTCTAGTCCATAAAATATTTTGACACTAAAATATCTTTTCTTTTTTATTGATTTTATTGAGCTATACATTCTTCTCTGCTCCCTTCCATTCCTCTATCCTCTTCAACCCTCTCCCATGGTCCCCATGCTCCTAATTTACTCAGGAGGTCTTGTTTTTTTCTACTTCCCATGTAGATTAGATCCATGATTGTTTCTTTTAGTGTCCTCATTGTTGCTTAGGTTCTCTGGAATTGTGATTTGTAGGCTCTTTTTTTCTTTGCTTTATGTTTAAAACCACTTATGAGTGAGTACTATGATATTTATTTTTCTGGGTCTGGGTTACCTCATTCGATATGATGTTTTCTGGCTCCATCAAGACGTCATTATTTTTTATGCTGTGTAGTACTTCATTGTGTAAATGTATGACATTTTTCTTATCCATTCTTCAGTTAAGGGGCATTTTGGTTGTTTCCAGGTTCTGGCTATGCTGCTATAAACATAGTTGAGCACCTGTCCTTGTGGCACAATTGAGCATCTTTTGGATGTATACCCAAAAGTGGTATTGCTGGGAATACAAATCTGAGAAGTCAAACTCTCAGTTTTGCTAATAATGTGATAGTTTACTAAAGTATATTTTTTTGTATGTTTATTATACTTTAGTTTCACTTTTCCCTTAGAAAATTTCTCTGTCACACAAGCATCTATGTATTTATTTCAATGAAATTTTTGAGAATTTACTACTTAGCTTGCTTCAAAGCAACTTACAAAAGCATGGACAGTTTCAATTAATCGTTACTTTCACAACAATTACCAACAAGTTTTTGGGGATAGAGAATATATTCAAAAACTGTTAGTAAAATTGAACAATATTATTTATATAAGTATCAAATCAAGTAAATTTTCAAACAGAAAAGACTAGAAACTTTTGGGTTATCATAATCTCTTTCACAAGGCTTGTTGCTAGGTAAATTAGAATTTTAGAAGATCTTCAGTTTAGATAAAGGGATTTTATGTGAAAGCAGGAGAGCAGAAGGAACTATCAAATAATTTGAATGAGGAGAGTGGACCTTAGTATGGATATGTAAACAATAGCAGAGATTCCTAGATTGACTAATTCATCACTGATTCTGTGAGTGTGGCTAAATTGTCTGAGAAAATAGTTTAAGTAGCAATTTTAGTTCTTCAAATCATCAAATATTGAGACAGAATACCAGAAAAGAGAAGTGCCAGTAAGGTCAGGATCACAGAAGACAAGCTTGTGTGGAATCACAAGAAAGAACTGCACAAATCACTCTGAGCTACTATACAACAGAGGCTTCAACATGTCACCGGCACTTATTAGAGATGTTCTTCCACTCCCTGGTTTAACTGTTACCTTCATTATCTTTAGCAGACAATTTTCCTGTAATGATGTCACTGATCTCATCTGAACCTTTTTTCATCTCATAGAAAATTATGCAGTTTAATAGAAGTTTAAAATCATGAAAAAGCAAGGTTGGGACCAATATAAATAGCTGAATCATAATGAAGTGTGATGTGAGTTTTGCCTGCCATTGGCACTCTGAAACTGAATTGACCTTCCTTCCTTCTTTCCTTTCTTCCTTCCTTCCTTCCTTCCTTCCTTCCTTCCTTCCTTCCTTCCTTCCTTCCTTCCTTCCTTTCTTCCTTCCTTCCTTCCTTCCTCCCTTCCTTCCTTGCATTGTTCCTTCCTTGCTTCCTTTCCCTCTTTCTTCCTTCCTTTTGAAATAGACGAGTTCCAAACTATGAGGACAATGATCTCTCCTGGATAAGGTCCAGCACTAGAATGAAGCTCATTTTCCTGTAGAAGTCTTGAAATCATTCTTAAGGCAGTTCTCACCCATGTAACTTGAATACTATCCATGAGAATAATCTCGTATAAATATAGACATAGCTTTGTGTGATTATTATTTTATTATACCACATGTACCCAAATTCGACAATCTGTGGAAGCTTGATCTCTTCCACAAATAATTAAGAAACCTGCTTAGAGGGAAAAGAATTTGAAAATGTGTCTGTAATGAGCAACCAAAGGATTTTTTTTTCCTTTTAGATTTTTTCATATGGGGTTTCTGTTGTTGCTATGCTGCTTCTCAAATGTGCAGTCATGTAGATCAAGATTAATGCTGATCTGACAAGGGATGTGATCCTTCCCATAAGAAAGTAGCTGTCCAGGCTATTTCTGTGTCAGGCAGCCATCAGGACCTGGTGATTGAGTTTAGGAATGGATATCTTATCTAAAAGGAAAGTTAAACGTTCATTAACTTCTGCCCTTTTTAACCCAGAGAGGTTTTGTAATTCCCAGATTTGGGGGATGTTTAAAGGTCTCCTCTGAATGCCATGGGCACATTAGCAGCAACATTTCGAGCTGTTCGAGGCTTCCAGCAGATTGTATTATTTATTATGAACAGCCTCCACGGGCTAAGAGCAGCTGAAAGCGTGGCTGGCAGTGCCAACCACTTAAAATGAAGATTCCCCGAATAAACGGCCAGTTGTCATCTACCCTGATGTGTAGAGCACAGAAAATATCATGGAACGCCTATTAAAATGACAAGTCCTTCTCTGCTCGGATGACAAAGTGGAAAGGTTGGCTTGATTTGTTTTTTTTTTTTTCTTTCAAATGACATATTTGAAATAGATGCTTCTTTTTTCGCTCGTGAAACAACTGTGGGGATGCGCAAAGGGAAAGCTGGAAGCACAATGGTGGTTATACGACACTTGTATCATCCATCATCAATGCTACTCATCGTTAGTTAACAAAAGTCTATAAATTCTGATCAAATGCCTCGAGGGACTTGTGCCTTTTCTGAATGAAACTTGTACTCCTTTAGTCTGGGAAGGTCCTTCCTTCCCTCTCAGGTATGGAACACTGGATTGGGTTGTGGCATGGCATTTAAGACAAGTTCCAAAGTCTGCTTAATGCACAGCTCTTCCTCTAGGAGTGACCTGTAAAAATCTAAAATTTCCAACCAATATGATTGATTTCATGATCAGAGGAAAATCTAGTGAAAATAATTAAAAGGCGGATTGTTTACCAATCACCTTAAAATCTCAGTAGGAAGGTATCAAATTATTCTCAGTGGATTCATTTTTTTTTTTTTTCCCACATGACTCTGACAACATCTAGACCTTTAGCGTTGGGTGTGCTAATCACTCACATACTTGATGACTCACGTTTCCAGGTTACCAAAGTCACCAGTAGCAACAGGTGACACCCACTCCTAAAGTCAATCTCAGCACCAGGAAGGCAGATGTATGTGTGTGTGAGATGGAGGGGTGGGGAGAGAGAAAGAGAGGGAGTGGGGGGGGAGGAGACACAGAGAGAGCACACGGGGGCATCCTGAGTTCAAAGCAGCCTTCACTACATAGAAGGATCCTTTCTCAGATAAAGAAAACAAGAAAATGAGAGAAAAGACAATGAAACATATAAGTCAGTCTTTCAATTTAATCCCAGCACTCAGGAGGCAAAGACAGGAGGATGTCTGTGAGTTCGAAATCAGCCTGGTTTACAAGAGCTAGTTCCAGAACAGGCTCCAAAGCTACAGAGAAACCCTGTCTTAAAAAAACAAGAAAAAAAAATCAATTGAATTTAGAAATGTTCTGAGTTTTTAATGGACTTTGATTTTCACGTTTCTGGTTTTTTCATCTCTCTACAACTACACAGTGAGGAGCAGTGGTGTTCACAGGATATTCGAGAACTTCGTCTTCACTGGTTCTCACCAGGACAAATGGTTTTCTGAATTCTCTGATGTTTCTAGCATTTATCATTTTAGGCAATTTTAATTTCTACTTTCTAAAAAAAGATGACTTTCTTGTCTAATTTTAGTGTGTTGCATAAAGTGTATTCCCTAAAGTTGAATATTGTTTTTAAGGAAGCATACCTACTTAAATTAAGGAAGACAAAGTACATTTGTACCTTTTTTTTAAAAACAAAAACAAAAAAAAGGAAAGGAAAGAAAAAAATCATGTGTCTGAATTTGTTTTACCAAGATTAAATCCTTCATTTGCATTTGTTTGTATATTCTGACTCTTACCCCACATACCATAAAACTGCAACCAGATCCACAAGATTACTCAATAACAAAAAATAATAGTTCACATTGCATTCCTTTTCCTTCTTCATCTTTTTTCCGTTTTTGTTTTGGTCTGTTTTTTGAGAGATGTTCAAATTCCAAACACTAATAGTAGAAAACGTCAACACCCTGCCTTTACCAATGGGCAAGTCTCACAGACAGAGAATTAACAGAGAAATAAGGAAACTCACAAATGTTATGACACAAAGGGGCTTGAGAGATATCTATAGAACATTCCATGCAAACGCAAAAGAATATACCTTATTTTCAGCACATCATGGAAACTTCTCTAAAATTGACCACAAACTTGTTTACAAAGCAAATCTCAACAAATACAAAATAAAAAACTGCAATAACCCCTTGTATCTTACTGGATCACTGTGGTTTATGGTTAGAATTTAACAGCAACACAAATTCCAGAAAGCTTATAAACTCATGGAAACTGAGTAATGCTCAATTGAAACAGCCCTGGGTCAAAGTAAAAATAAGAAAGAAATAAAAGACTTCCAAGAAAAAAATTGAATATGAATGCACGACATACCCAAAATTATGAGACACTATGAAAGTAGTAATAGAAGGAAAGATCATAGCATTAAATGCCTACATAAAAACTTTGGAGAAACCCCACACTGACAGAACACCTGAAAGCTCTAGAACAAAAAGAAGCAAACTCACCCAGGAGGAGTAGATGCCAGGAAATAATCAAATTGAGAGCTGAAATCTATAAAATAAAAAGAAAGAGAACAATACAAAGAATTAATGAAACAAAGAGTTGGTTCTTTGAAAAAAAAAAAAAACAAGAAAGTACACCCTTATCCAAATTACCCAAAATGCAGGAAGAATATACAAATTAAAAAATCAGAAATGAAAAGAGGTACATAAAAACAGATACCAAAAAACAGAGAATCTTCAGCTCTAACATCATAGACCTGTGTTCCACAAAATTGAAAAGCGTAAAAGAAACGGACAATTTTCTATATAGATTCCATGTAACAAAATTAAATCAAGAGCAAACAAGCGATTTAAATAGACCTATAAACCCTAAAGAAATAGATGTCATTAAAATCCATCCCCAAAAGGCCCCCTGCCAGATGGTTTCAGAACACAATTCTCCCAAAATTCCAAAGAAGAGCTAATAGCAATACTCCTCAAATTGTTCCACACAACAGAAACAGAAGTAAAATTGCCAAACTCCTTGACCAAAATACCCTCTTCCAGAGTAGAGGCATTGGAATTTAGAAATATAGTAAAGAATACGAAGATGCGAACAAAAATAATAAAGCAAGAAGCAGGATATTATTGGGAGGAAATTTTTCAGTGAGTATGTATTTAATTTCCAACCAGTTAATGTACCCCTGACCTCAAAAAGTAGGAGTAAGACAAAAACTACATTAACACACAAATTGAAAGTCACAGGCTATATTCATATCTCATACCCTAGACCAAACACTCTGTAGGCAAACCCTCCCTGAGTGAAATCCCAAATTATTTCCATAAAGGGAACTGGAACTTAGTTGGATCCTTAGACTTTTGTTTTGGATAGAACCAACTACTTCCCTATTTCAGGAGCGTGAGGTCTGGCAACTAGCCACACCTGTTGTCAATAGCCTTGAGAGAGGAGAACCCTGCTTAACAACTAGGTGGGACCTTTGTTAAGAGCATAGTAACTGTGAATGAACTAGAAACAAGTCCCAAACTCTCTGACCTTTGGCCTCTTTGGGCCTCCACACATCTTGTAGCCTCCATCTAGTAAGTGATAGAACCAGATCAGAGATCTACAACCAAACGCTAGGCCACTCTCTGGGAATCCAGTGGAAGAGAGGAATTTAAGAGAAAGGGAATATAAGAGAAAGGGAGTTCAAGATGAAGAGACAGTTGATGAGCCTGTGGAAATGCCTAAACTCCAGACCGACAGCTGTGGAGCCTCCATGGGACAGAGCTAGGACCTTCATATGTGGGACATAGTGAAGAAGCTTGGACTATCTGAGGGGCCCCTGGCAATAGGACCCTCAGATGAGCTAGCTTGTTTAAATCCATTCCCTGTGGTAAGATGCCATGTTCAGCCCTAATGCAGGGGGGAGGAACTTGGCCCTATCCCAAATTAATGTGCCAGACCCCCCAGAAGAGCTCATACCCATTGGGAGGAGTAGCTGGCAAGTGGTGTGGGAAGGGGTGGTAAAGCTGTGTTTAGAATGTAAAATGAAATTGAAAATAAATACATGCATACAAATAACAATAACACAAAACCCAATAATAAAACACAGAGTCATATATTAGGGGGTGAAAGTTGAAGAACTAGGGAAATAGAGCAGCCAGCCACTAGCTGTTACCTCCGCAGAAACCTCAGACTGAATAGGATATCCTGTCTCTACAAGTCCTCAGACTGAATGCTTTTGGCCTTAACTTCTATCTCCTCCTGCCTGATCTTCCACTCTCTACCAGCCATATCCCTTCCTGTTCCCTTCTCCCTAGTGTTGGAATTAAAAGTGTATGACTCCCAATACCGGGACTAAAGGTACTAGTTACCACTGAGCAACCACAGTCTGGCTCTATTTCTCTTTGAGAATAGACCAATTTTGTGTAGCCTAGGGTAGCTTTGAGCTCACAGAGATCTGTCTGCCTTTGCCTCCCAAATTCTGGCATTAAAGGTCTGTGCCACCACCGCCTGGCCTCTATGACTAACTAGGGGCTAGCTCACCACTCTGATCGCCAGACAAGCTTAATTTGTTAAAACACCAACAAAATGTCACCACAGTTACTTTTCAGAAGTTCATTACATTTTCCTTTAATTATGTACAGATGGAAAATGTGGGCCCAGTTTCTAAACATTGATCTTAGTTTGCTGATATCCCTTTGTGTCGGTGATATTTAATAAATTTGAAAGAAAAATCATCTGATTATTATTTCATAGATTTTGCAATTTAAGAAACTTTCTACCCAGAGACTGTAGAGTACTACTACATTAATTACTCCTCTAATCACTCAATATTCCTAATAAACACATTTCACAGATGGTTAAGCCCTAGCACTGAGGTGGTAAATGGCTTTCACATGAAGTTTGTATTACAAACAGCAGAGTCGAAACTCCCCTGTGCTTTCACTAATTGAACTTTAGATATTCATATATAGGAAGGTAGTCACAAAAGACAAAACTTAATATTACTAATTTACTGTTATATTTGTGAATTTTATTTCAAGGTAGAAACATATTAAAGTAACAGATCACTTACCAAAAGAATTCAAGATTTCCAGTTTTGAAAGTGTTTCTTCGTTTTAGATTTCTTAGAAAATAAACAATAAAAATATCCCCATGAGGTGCACAGAAACTTGATAATGTAATCACATTTTCAAACATCAATCTTTGTTTTCTAGTATGCTTTTGTATTAATAATACTTAAGCCACAAAGTGAAATTATTTCTTAACCTACATTTATTTATGAAATGACTCATGATTTTTATTATGATAGTCCCAGGAAAGAAATGACTTGAGGAATAAAGTTAATACTATATTTAATGAACATGACTGGATTACAATATATATATTTTACATGAAATATTAACTTAGTATTTCCTTGTGGACTACAATTTACTTGATACCAGGTGGTAGAAAAATAAAATTATTTTCTTCAACACTTTGCAAATTAGCAAAATAAATATGCAGTGTTTTTGGAAATTTTCCAAATCGAAGCACAAAAGGAGCAGACTTCATAGACTTTCACAAACTGGAAAAGTGATGGAGGAAGGTAATTGGTTAATTATAATAAACCAACTGCTTGGCCTCATAGCTTAGAACATAGGTGGGTGAAATAAACAGAATAGGATGCTGGGCGGAAGAGGAAGTGAGGTCAGACTCTGCTCTGCTCCTGGAGAGACGCCATGCTCAGCTCTGCTGGATAGACACAATAGCTCTGCACTCTGAGGCAGAGGCATGAAGCTCCAATCCACGATGGACTTAGGCTAGAATCTTCCCGGTAAGTGCACCTTGGGGTGCTTACACACATTACTAGAAATGGGCTAGTCCAGGTGCTAGAATTAGCCTGTAAGGGCTAGAGTTCATGGTCCAAGCAGTTCTTAAATGAATACAGTTTGTGTGTTGTCATTTGGGGCATGAGCTAGCCAAGTGGCCAGGGTGTTGGGGACGCAGCCCCGCCGCTCCCTATTTCAACAGAAAAGCATATTATTCTCACCACATTAAATTTAATATTTGCATCACTGACTTACCTCTATGAAATCTAGGCATGACCACGGTAAACTAATTTGGTAGGAACTTTTTGAATGATGCCAAGTATGGCATGGTGAATATACTATTCCCATCAGTAGGTACAAAAGGTCAAGGCCAGCTTTGGCTATATGGTGAATACTAAGCCAAACAAAGTTACATATGTTGCTGTCTGAGAAAAGAAAAAAAATGAAAAAAGTTGTCTGGAAATTTGCTAAATATTAAAACAGAAAATAGCTAAAGAATATTTTGGATAAATCACCAAAGATTATACAGAGCAAATAAAAACATGAGAGAAAAATGATGCTGCATAATCTAAACATTTTAAAACAAATAACACTGATCTTAGTAAACATGAGTTTAGTTTTATATACATAATTGGATATTATACCTATACCATGTCTTTTAATGGTAGCATTCGGTGTTTTACCTCAGCCATAAAAAAGCAACTTTTTTCACTGAAAACTTAAAGAATATAAGTTGATATAATTAATGACTTGGGTATTGTGTTTTCATTTTTTATGTATATGTGTTAATCTTTCTTTTTACTTTTATTCATTTTTGAGAATTTAATAAAATACATTTTGATCATATACATCTATTTGTCCAACCTTCCCAGATCAACCGTATGGTCTCTATGTGTCCAACCCTTGTTATCATTTTATTTTACAATCCATTGAGTTCAGCTTGTACTGCTCAGTGGGAACAACCAGAGGAACAACATCTACTTACTAGTGGACATGTCCCTAAAGAGCACAGAACATCCTTCCATCAGAAGCTAGAAATTGATCATTGGTCTTCATTGAGGAGTAAGGCTTTATGATCATTGTGGCTCTTCTTGCTGGTGACAGCTTGCCCTGGTCTAATATATGCTGTGGAAATAATTGGGTCCATATGAGCAGCAGCCCTGTTTGATCTGGAAAACAATGTTTCCACGCAGACTTCTAATTCCTCCTGATCTTACAATTCTTCTGTCCCTTTTTCTGTGATGATCTTATAGCCTTATTAGAATGGGATGTTGTATAAACGTCCCTTTTAGAGACAAAAAATTCACAGCAAGACAGCTGCACAAATGGATTTAGTGAGGTTGTGACAGCCTGTGCAAAACTTGGGCAAGCTTAAGCCAGACAGTATTTCAGCATGGAGAGGGCAGGTGTGCTCAAAGTCCAATGAGCTATTGTTAATTGATAGCTGGAATATTGAAGTTGTTTTTTTGATAAAAGTGTAGGGACTGGTAAATAAATTCTGCTCTAAATAAAGATCAAACATCCAAGTATGTATGAGCAGTATAAATTGGATGTGACATGTACTAGATCCGAAAAATATGAAGGAATTAATGAGATCAAACATATCATATAAAATTCTCAAAGAATTAATAAAAATGTATATGGCATATTATCATTTGAAGTTAAAACAAACTATGAATACTTTTTAGAGTTATTACACTTGGAATTTGGCCTTTTTTTGAACTCCAAGGAAGCTATAAATAAATTTACTATGTAATCCCTTTAATCACATATTTAATTTTCCCATTATTAACATTATGAATATTTACAATAATTAACTTTTGAATCTGCCCCAATTATTTTTTTAGATTTCACCACTTATATGTTTGTGTGTGTCTGTGTGTAACTCTAAATGGGTTTTTTTTCGGCAACCCTCTCTAAAGATAATCACAATACATATGTATGCCATTGTCATAAATCAATTATTCTCCTTACCCTATTGTAGTGATGCAGGAAATTGTGTTTGTCACCTGCTAACTACAATTCATCATTAACATCTAAACTTACATTACTTTAAAATGTTTTTAAAATAGAATTTAATAATGTATGACCTTTAGGAACTAACATTCATTTTTAGAGGTTTTTTTTTTTTTTTTTTTTTT
>NW_026067931.1:8461073-8477475 GCF_014885135.2 Alexandromys fortis
GAGAGAGAGAGAGAGAGAGAGAGAGAGAGAGAGAGAGAGAGAGAGAGAAAGAGAGAGAGAGAAAGAGAGAGAGAGAAAGAGAGAGAGAGTGTTCAAGCTTCATTTTTCTGTGATGAGTAGTTTGTGTTTGTGCATGTGTGAAAGTGTGTGTGTTTTCATTCAGTGGATTTAAGATTAAAATATTTATAAAAAATGTTTTAAACATTTTTCTGTACTAAGTATATCACACCACACAAGGAAATGCAACTCTCAAACAAGTAAATGATGCATGCTAATCATCCTCTTTTGTATTTCTCACAGATGGTGTCACACTATTTCTGAAATGACTCATGATTTTTTTCATTTTAATTATGTATCTAATCTGTATCTTAAGAAAATTCCTTATATTCTTTTGTTGTTGTCAAGTTATTTTCTTTTGTAATGTGATATACAAAGAAAATCAATTTTAGTATAAATATTTGAATTTTATTACCAAAAAGTAGCAAAATATTTATTCAATATGCCAGACAACCTTAGTATTCTAAGTATTGATTCATTTATTTTGATTATTCCCTTACTCCACATTATGAATTTTAAGTGATGTCTTTGTACATAAAATGATCTGATAAAATATTGATCTTCTAACTTGAAGGCAAGTAGTAAATGTTCATATCTTTATTGATACTGATTATTCTTTCTTGGGTGAATCAAAAAGCAAACATTTAGCAGATTTGTATTTCATATCCATGAAACAAGATTAATTTAACTCAACAATTGCTTAAACAGACCAGCACTAGCTTTTAAACAACTATGAAATGTTGTATTATGCATTCCCAGTAGAATGGTTTTATAACATTGGAATAGTCAGTTCATAAGTTTTCCATGATGTGCTGTTTAGTCCTTTGAATCTCTTCCATACAAACCATCTGCATTCACTGCCTCACTGCTAAAGAGCATGATTTGTATGCCTTCAATGAATAGTTTATGCTTATTTAGTTTTTTTCCACTATAAAATTTTATTAGTTTTTTGGTAATTTCTGTACAATATGTTATGACCATATTCACTCCCAAACTCTTTCCAACTATTCTTTCACTACCCACTCAACTTTGGACCTTTATAAAAATATCTTTCAAGATGAATTTGTGTTCCATAAAAATTCTCAGATGCATCATTTGCCTCTAGAGAAAGAGGTCTAATTGCTACAGCATACACTACTAGAGAAGATCACATTTTTTTTGTATTTTTTTAACAGCTAATAATTGAAAACCATCCATATCTAGGGGTTAGCTTATGGGCACAACTTCTGCCTCAATGTTGGAATTTGGTTTGAGTTGGCCTTTCTAAGGATTTGGGATTGTTGTCTATAAAACACCATTATCAAAAGCAACATATGAAATAAATGGTTAATTTCATTTTATAATTCATAATCTAGCACGAAGTGAATTCAGGACAGAAACTAAAGTAAGGAACCTGGAGGCATAAATGAAAAAAGAAGCCATGAACGAACACATTGTACATACTTACTTCCCTGGGCTTGTTTAGCCTTCTTTCTTACACAATCCAGGACCATAACATAGGAGTGGCACTTGTCTCTAGTTAACTGAGCACTCCCATATCCATCATTAATCAGGAAAATGTTCTATAGATTATCCTACAATATATTCTTTAGGAGGAATTTTCTCAAATGTGTTCACCTCTTCCCAGATGATTCTGGCTGATTTCAATTTTAAAATAAAAATATATACTCTAGTACACTGCTCCAACCACTGTGAGTTCATTTTTGTTGGTGCTTTGCTATGTCAAGAAGATAATGCTTAGTTATTTTGGAGTGCACAGCTTTGTCTCTTTTAAAAGGAGGAGATTCTTCTCTTTTAATTCCACATTTACCTCACTGAAGTCTTAATACCCTCTAGTCAACAGTCTCAAGTTGCTATGCTGAATTTCCCCTAATAAGTCCATCCTATTCTTCAAACAGTTTCAGAGATTTGAACTTATATCTTGTATGCACAATCAGAGGCTTTAGTTTTTCTCTCCACTCATTTTTACCCTCACACATACTTTAAGATTCATGAGTCAAAAAGATGAGATTGTTCTTATATGTTCCATTTGTTCAATCAAAATGAGAGGGATGGATCACACCATCTGAGACCATTGTTAGAAAAATACGACTAACTAAATCAAAGGTACTGCCTTTAGAAAGATTGCAAGATCCAAGATCTCAATCAATATGTCAGCTGCAGAAAACTGTGTTATGAGTTTTAAAAGTGAAAGAAAACATGAAGAGGCAATGAATTTCAAAGAGAAGCAACACAAGTAGAGTTTATTCTGTCTGTTTGCAGAAGAAATGTGCTTAAGACCATGAATTGGCTGGATGTTGAGAGAAGAGTTTGAAAAAGATTGGTAGAAAAAGAAATTATTCAGCCACTGTAAGAGACAGCTGTTGGTACTGTAGTTTTAAGAAGTAGTAGAAGGATCTGAGTGTAGAGAAATGGTCTGATATTATAATTTTTGTAATAAAATAAAAAATATTTTATGAGCAAATATTGCATAGCTATGTGTTGTATAATATCCGCTAAGATAATTTAAACATTTCTTCCTCTAAGACGTTAAAGCATTTCTGTAGAATCTGCATAATTGGGTACTTAATAAAAAATTAATTGTTAAATGGGTGGTATAGTAGATGGATGAACACACATACAGACAGATGTCTGGTTGAATTAGGTATGTATGCAGTGGTGATTTTGCTATTTAACTTATCAGAGTTTTATACTTTTACATCAGTAATGGACTGGAATGATTATTTACATTATTACATATACTTACACTTGTTTCCTAAATTTGTCCAGCTATTCCTTTGGAAGATTTTTATTATTTAAAAATTTTATTATAACTGTGTGTATAGATGTGGGCACATGTGTACCATAGCATGTGCAGAACTGAGAAGACAAAATTGGGAGCTGGTTCACTGATAGTAACTGTCAGTGTGCCTTTACCAAGTCATTAATAATATAATTAATTACTCTAGGATTGTATTAACATCCATCACACATTCCTGCAAACAACAATGGGTGTTTTCTGTCTTCTATTGGTTTAGTGTTTGAAAAAATTAAGGTGGTGATTCATCTTAAGAAAATAGCTTTGAACAACTAAGATTTCATCTTACTCCTTTAAGAATGGCCAAGATGGAAAAACACTGATGAAAACTTATGCTGGAGAGGTTGTGAGGTAAAAGGAACACTTCTGCATTGCTGGTAGGAATGCAAGCTGGTACAGCCCCTTTGGATTTCAGTGTGGCGATTTCTCAGAAAATTAAGAAACAACCTTCCTCAAGATCCAGTAACGCATCTTCTGGGTATATATCAAAAGTATGCTCAACCATGTCACAAGGACATGTGCTCAACTATGTTCATAGCAGCTTTGTTTGTCATAGCCAGAACCTGGAAACAACCTAAATGCCCCTCTACTGAGGAATGGATAAGGAAAATGTGGTACATTTACACAATGGAGTACCACACAGCAGAAAAAAGTAATGATATCTTGAATTTTGCAGGAAAATGGATAGAGAAAGCATTATTTTGAGTAAGGTAACCCAGACAGAGAAAGATAATTATTATATGTACTCATTCATAGGTGGTATTTTAAACATAAAGCAAAGAAGACCAGCCTAAAACCCACAATCCCAGAGAACTTAGACAACAATGAGGACACTATGAGAGACTTGCATAGATCTAATCTACATGGGAAGTAGAAAAAGACAAGATCTCCTGATTAAATTGGGAGCATGGTGACCTTGGGGGAAGGTTGAAGAGGGGAGAGGCAGGGAGGAGAGCAGAGAAAAATGTAGACCTCAATAAAAATCAATAAAAAAGAAATATGTAGCTAAACATACTTAAAAATAGCTTTGATTTGCATAAAATACAAGCTTGGAAACTTAAAATATATCAGACTCTCCATAAAGTATAGTTTGTTCTCTCCTTCACATTCACAGCAAATATATTGCTTCTGTGATCTATATTTTAACATGGTTTATTCATTTCATTGTTCAAATATGCTAAATTACCAATAGGCTTTCTTTAACCTCAATTACTTCATGAAACTTACATTAACTATTTTCTCTGTTTCTAGTAATACACAATGCTGTCGTATTTATGAAGAAAGGACTTTATATAGCACAATTCTTTAGTGATATTTTGAAATTTCACCTCATGTACTCCAATGCTGCTCATTTCCCAGTCCTTCCATATCCTCTCCTCCCCTCTGCAGCATTCTCCCTGAAAGAACTCCTACAAATCAATTAATACACACACACACACACACACACAAATAAACTCAAAATTAAAAAAAAATACATTTTGATAATATGAGCAAAGGGGTCAAAACCATGATGGGTACACCCACTGAAACAGTCTACCTGAGCTAATGGGAGCTCACAAACATGAGCTGTACTGGGATGGAACAAGCATAGGACCAAATTAGTCCCTCTGAATGTGGTCCACAGTTGCATGGCTGGGGCAGACTGTGGACCACTTGCAATGGCACCAGGATTTATCCCTACTGCTTGTACTGAATTTTTTGGAACCTATTCTCTTTGAATGGGTACCGTGCTTTTCTGTCTTTCCAGCAACTCTTCTTCCTACTGGCTTCAGGAGCTGTTACTTAACTTACGTTTTGTCCAACAAGCCATGCCCAAACAATGTTTATTGCAATGAGTCTTTGGTCTGGTTCAAGGATTCCGGCACACCATTATAACTGGACTCTCACCAAAACTCCTTGTGGATATACTACTGTTTCTCTGAGTCATGGAGTTTCTGTGGTTGTTGTTCTGCTGTACCTTCTTGTCCTCCAGCAGGAATAGAAGGATAAATCTTAGGGTGGGCCAATCCAAGGCCTAGGATATAGATCTGGGTCGTAGCTGATTTGTTTGGTCAGGGCCACTGGGACTAACCTTTCAGACAAGTTGCAGAGCAGCTTTCCTCGGACAATATCCTCCATGGCCACTTCTCCCAAGCCCATGTAAAGGAGTGGAACCATCTTAGCTGAGTGGGTGTCTGCTCTCCTGTCTTTTTCTGTGGAGCCAGCTACCCCAGGGGCAGGGAGGAACAGAGCTGGTTCTGCACGGCCATTTGATTTCAATATGTGTGGTTCATATGAGCTCTGTGACAACACTGGTCATGGATTTCATCACAGACAATAGGTACAGCAGTAACACTGACCCAGACAAGGCCCTGAGCAGCATTTCGGGCATGGATGACACCACGGACCTGTGTTGCTGCATGGGCCACCCGTATCAGTATGGCCCTCATGGCAGCATAGCCCTCAGGCACCAACATGGCCACAGGTTGTGACCTCGATCCCAGGCATTCATGTAGCCTGTGGAGTCACCATAGGCCATGATCATCAACAGAGATCCCGGCTGTGGTAGAACCACAGGCCCAGACATAGTTGCTATCAACACATTAGCAGCCTGAACTCAGATATCAGCAGGGAACCAGGTGTCAGTGTACTTCACACAAATTCACATGGTCCCGTCAAAGACGTGGTCCTTGGACACCAACATGGTCCTAGGAGTCAGCCCAGATACACGGCATTGATAGTGCCCTTGGAGACACCAGGAACCATAGCCAGAAACAAAGACATTAGGTACAGTGGAGTTAAAGACCCAAACATGGTCCCCAGCAACATCAATGGCCCAGATGACACCATAATCCCAGGTAACACAGCAGGCCACTCAGATTAGCATGGTCCCAATGGCAGCACAGTTTCTAAGGATTTTGAACATTTCCTTAAGCATCTTTTGGCAATTTGAGATTCTTCTGTTGAGAACTCTCTGTTTATTTCTGTACCCGATTTTTTAATTGGATTATTTGGAATTTTGATGTCTAGTTTCTTGAGTTCTTTATATATTTTGGAAATCAGTCCTCTGTCTGATGTGGGGTTAGTGAAGATCTTTTCTCATTCAGTACCCTGCTGTTTTTGTCTTATTTACTGTGTTCTTTGCTTTACAGAAGCTTCTCAGTTTCAGGAGGTCCATTTATTTATTGTTACTCTCAGTGTTTGTGCTGTTGGTGTTAAATTTAGGAAGTAGTCTCCTGTGCCCTTGCATTGAAGGCTATTTCCCACTGTCTCTTCTTTTAGGTTCAGTGTAGTTGAATTTATATTGGTCTTGAGTCCATTTGGTCTTGAGTTTTGGGCATGGGGATGAATATGGATCTACTTTTATTCCTCTATAGGTTTACATCCAGTAATGCCAGCACCATTCATTGAAGATGCTTTCTTTCATAAGTGGATACTAGCTTTAAAGCAAAGGATATTGAGCCTATAGTTTATGATGCTCGGGAAGCTAAGTAACAAGGTGAACCCTAAGAAAAACATACATAGATCCACCTGGAATGGGGTAATAGACAAGATCTCCCAACAAAATTGGGAGCATGGAGGCTGGCAGAGAAGGGAGGGTGGAAGGGGAGGAGGAAGGGAGGGGGAGGGAGAACTTGAGGAAACAGAACAGTCGATGTGGAGGAAGAACAGATATGAGAACAAGAAAAGAGATATTTTGATTGAGGGGGCCATTATGGAACTAGCAAGATACCTGGCACTAGAGAAATTCTCAGAAATACACAAAGATGACCCAGACTAAGACCCTAGCAATGGAGGAGAGAGTGTCTGAACTGGCATTGCTCTGTAGCCAGACTGATGAATATCTTAAGTGCCACCATAGAACCTTCATCCAGAAGCTAATAGGAGAGGCAGAGACCCACAGCAGAACAATGGGCTGAGCTCCCAAAGTCCATTTGAAGAGTGCAAGGAGTGAGAATACGAGCAAAATACATCCATAGTGGGGACACCCACTAAAACAGTTTACCTTAGCAAATAGGAGCTCACCAACTCCAGCTACAGGAAAGGAACCAACATGAGTCCAAACTAGTCCCTCTGTGGGTAACAGTTGTATGGCTGGGGCAGACTGTGGGGCTACTGGCGGCAGCACTGAGGCTTGTCCCTAATGCTTCTACTGGCATTTGGGGAACCTGTTCTCTTTGGATGGATACCTTGCTCAGCCCGGATATAGTGGGAAAAGCCTTGAACCTTCCCCAGCCCAGTGTGCTTATTTTCTCTGAGGAATGGATGGGGTGGGAGAGATGAGGGTAGCTAACTGGAGCGGGAGACAGGGAACTAGGACAGGAATGTGGGATGGGGGATAGTTTGTTTTCTTTTTAATAAAATAAAATAAATTAAATTAAAAACTAAAATAAAACTTAAGCTAAGAGACAGTATAACTGAATGAGTATAATATGTATTACTTAATACAAAAATTTTACAAAAACATTTCTATAGATAATGTTTCCATAACATTATTTTGAAATATTGTAAAACCCATACTTTAAAATGTCAACATGTAAGACATAATTCTAGCTCTTGACTCTTATGTGTGAATGGTATTATGAATGTTTCATTTTCAGCTTTATAGTTATTCAGGAAGAGATATAAAATAGCTAAATTAATTTAAATGCTATACCTGCCTTAGTTACTTCCTCAGACACAAAGGACAATGCCCTCTATGGTAGTCTATGAAATTCAAAAGAAAGAATGCTGAGGTCTGGCTTAGACTTAAATTTAGATCAATGAAGTCTTCAGATTTAATCTTACAAAACAGAAGTCTACAGGAACTTGATGTGTTCTGTTATAGTTCGGTATGTTCTGCTCATTAAACAAATGCTTGATAGCTCTTTTAAAAGCCTGTTTCATCACAGAACTCTTAGCCATTCTGTATTATTCTGATAGCATTCAGAATGAACATTTAAATACCTAGCACAGAACACCATATCCATAGTTTCCTGTTTTATTCACAGAATGAAAGAACCTTTCATTTGAGAAAGAGCCATTGTGTTCTAGCGTGCATTACCTCCAAATCTTTGGATTTGTACCTTTTCACTTTATTGTCTTATAGTCTCACACCGAGAGCACATCTTTGTCCTGCTGGTATTACCAGCTTCTTTTTGTCTGTAGCTGTAGATATATTTGACTATCATGCTTTGATACTTGTTCTGTCTTTGTAATTCCATATACATTTTATTTTTGTACTCATAAGTTTTCTTTTCATTTCCTTATGCCATGTGCCCCTCACGCATGTCACAAAGGACCTCATCACACTTATTTCTTCTAATCCATTTTAAATGCTCTTCACTTGTGATCACCCCTTAACTCAGTCCTCTCATTTCATATGTTCTCACAGATACATAAGGTAGAAATAGTTAACTGAAATCTCACCACCTTATGCAGCAAGTTTCATTAAGTATCATTTAATTTTTCTATTATAGTATGGATTGATAGATTGTGTTTGAGGTAAAGCTGTTACCACAAGCTTGCAATTTGTCTCAGAGAAGACAAACTCTAGGAAACATGGTGGCTCTCTTACAAGAAAAGAAAGAACATAGGTAACATGACTGGAATCTGGAGAAGAGAATGAGAAGGAAGTGCACTTTAGCCTGTTTGAGTTTCAAAATTTACTGCAAATATTTACAAAGTATGTGGAACCCACATTTAATGTATTTGTGCTATTTTCTAGTTATCACAAATCTCAGATTCTGTGTTTTGAATGCGTGTATTTTCCTGATGAGCTATTTCCATTACTCTGGGTTAGAGACTCTACTGTTTTCCACTCCCGTTGTGCTGTGTAGTATTTCGTAAAAATTGTCAAATTTTATTTTAAAATTCTCACAATCATGTATGCAAAAACCAACTAGAGCTCTTAAATATCAGCAGGGAACAGTTGCTTCTACACTTTCTTTACTTCTAATTTGAAAATAAAGGATATTATTAGAGCAAATATATTTTTAAGTAAGAATGCTAGTGTCTCCTACTAAGTGCTGCAGGGTGTGTGTGTAAAGAGTGTAAGGTCAGGCCCTGTCAGTGTGCACTACAGAAGACCAAAAATGTCACTAGCAATTCAGCTTCTGGTTTTAAAATTCAGCTGTCCAAATCAACTAATTTTCAACAGCCTTTCTTTATTACTTAACCATAGAAATGTGATGCCTACTAGCATAGACTGTGGTTCCCGTCCGTTGCCTTCCTTCGGTGTTCACTTGAAACAGAAAACAACTTAACAAAACTTGTAAAATATGACCTTTCCTACACCGTTCTCTTTAGAGAAACTGACTGTATTTCTAAGTCATGTAAGATTTTTGATTATTCTACTTTACAAGATCTAAGAATAAAAAAATGAGAAAAATTATTTCTCCTATGGTGAAAAATATAGCCCAGTAGTTGCTTGTAGATCCTTTCCAAATGCATTGGGATTAATGACAATATTAGCAAGGAAGCTACATTTCAGAGTCAATGGCTCACTCTCTTCTTACTCTAACCTAATGCTAGTATTTTATACTGTAGCTATTGATTAAAATGTGTTTTTATGACTTTAGATAACAGTGTAGATTGAGTAAACATTTAACTATTTAAAATATTTGGTAAAATAATTAAAATAGAGTCTATATTTAGCATATTTTCCTGTTGCACTTCTAATAATAATGTTGCAAATAAATACACTTATTTTTTAGTTTACTCTTTTTATGTGGTAGTATTCATTAATTACAAATATCTGCCTTTTATTAGCAAAAAGGTAAATGTGTTAAATAATTTTATGCCTTTTAGTGATTTATTAAAGTTTAAACAAAACATTTGTTCTTTTCTTGACAAGTATTTCAAATAGTCTCATTTGTTGGCTACAATATTATTAATTGTTCTTGAGCCTATTTTTACTTGTTCTACAACCTTTTCTGCAATAATTTTTCAAAACTATGCTTATGCTCAAATACATATTGGATATCACATTGGCATATTATGTATGGGACTGTGAGAACACAGTTTTAATGATAGTTTCGTTTTAATGATAGATTTTAATGATAGTTTCAAGTCTGGAGTTAAGGGAGGATTTTGCAGATACAGAAGTAGACAACAGTGTAGTCAGAGAATCAGATATTATCCCTATGGGGCTTCAAACCAAGTAAGATAGCAAAAATTGAGTAATCGATTCTTCCATAGTAATGGAGAGTGCGTGCCTCTGCCAACATCTTCATTCTGTCCCAGTACAACAAGGTATAGACTTTCAGACTCCAGAACAAGGTAAGAATAAGTTTTATGATAGTGATAATTTATTATAGAGGTTAAAGCATGTTAATATAATCTTAGTATACCATTTAACACTGGGAATAATCAGACTTTCTGTAACAAACTGGTGGATGCAATCTATAATAATCTTTATATTTAGGAATATATGTGACTACTTGTCACAGATCTTTACTCATGTCCTCTGATACTGTGACTCCTAGGGGGAAAATCTGGAGAAGGAACATAATTCTTAAGAACAGAAAAAAAAAAAAGAATTTACAGGTAAAAAACATGAGAGCTTTCTTAAAGCTCCTGTTGCTATTTTTAATGTCAATCCCTACTATCTGAAACCTGTGTTCTTTTGGATCCTTAAAATTTCAAAGACAGGGGAAAACATCAGGCAACTAAACAGAAAGAGTAGGAAAATGAAGGAAAACAGAAAGACAAGCAATGGGAGACGGTGTGTGGGTCTGTGCTCGGGACAAACTCATTGCTGCTCTGCTTATATCAGGCAGGGCTGAAGATCACTAAGGAGCTGGAATAAAAACAGATCTTTCATGAGAGAAAAATTTCACTTATATTATATTATTTTTTTAAAAAATTGATATAAGGGAATGTATGCTAGAAGAAATAATAAATTATTGCAATATTTCTGATATTTCCATTAGTTGGTGTTCTTTCAGTTACCATTGTCTTCCTTATTTTATCCAAAAACTGCTTTGGATTGACTTTGCTTTCTGTCACTCAAGCGTTGATAGAAATATATCAGTTTTCCAAGTGGAGACTAGATTGTGTTTTATAAAACTTGTTGGTCTCTGTAATATTTTACATTTATTTTATTTTATTTTTTTCTTTTCTTTTCTTTTTTTTTTTTTCGAGACAGGGTTTCTCTGTGGCTTTGGAGCCTGTCCTGGAACTAGCTCTGTAGACCAGACTGGCCTTGAACTCACTGAGATCTGCCTGCCTCTGCCTCCCGAGTGCTGGGATTCAAGGCGTGCATCACCATCACCCAGCTATTTTAATTTCTGAAAGACAAATCTATAAAAGATAATACTGATCAAGACTTTCCACAGTTAGGAGAGGAGACTCAGATGATTCAGCCTAGATGGAACCGAAAGCCTCTTTGCTGTATTCTACTATCCATGATATGAGGAAGTATTCTGCAAGCTCTCGCAGGAGACAACCAATGCATAATTCTGGCTCCTGCAACACCTGTGAACCACAAACAATTATCAGCCTGGCAAGATGAGTTTAAAGGTGATATACGTGACACTCAGTGGTGGTACCCAAGAGCTATCTAATTCAACTTAAGGCGCACTTAACATGGGAAATCTTCCCTTGTACTATAAACCTAGGTAATTTTTCATGGCTAGTGAAGTCATGGAGTCTTAGGAAAGGATCTATTATGTCACCTTGCTCCACCAATAGAATTTTTTTACTTCATTTTAAATCTTACTCTTGTATTCACAGTTAAGTTTAACTTCCACCCCAAACCAAAATCTTCTCTACAACAAATAGAGGTCACCATGATTCTATTTCTTAAAAGCATGTCCCTTCTCATCTTCTTTCCCTTCCCATTATTCTTTAATTTTTTCCATTTATTGTTCATCCAGTGTCACTTATTTTTCTGAAGTCTTTTCTACTTTCAGTCACAATAGGGAATTATCGAATAGACAGCTCACAATTTCTAATTTGTTCTAGTTTTGATCTTCATGAAACATTTAAGGACAGATGTCTGTACCAACGTAAGGACAGCAGAAACAGTAAACGTCAGTTTTTTTGTTTGTTTTGGTTTTACATAAATGCCTACCTTCCCCCTATAAACACACACACACACACACACCTATAAACACATTTTAAAATCCACTAAAGTCTTGCGAATAGTACAAAGGAAACAAACAAGATAAGGATGCTAAAAAGATAGCAATGAAAAAATATGAATTGAAATGATCAGCAAATCAAATGTTTGAATTATGCCATAACTATATTTATTGTGTTTCATGTGAGTTCTTTCACAAGTCATTTCTGAATCCTGCATATTCTTTAGTTTCCTTCCACATCCCCGATATGATGCATTTGCTTTTCTCACCTATTTGACTAATATGACTTAAGAGGTTGAAATATGTTCTAGAATGAAAATTCTTTGAAGTCATTTTGTGTAATCATCTCAATTTTTATGGATAAGATGATGAAAGTTAAGAAACTGGCCCCAAACATCCTTGTTACCAGAAAAGTAGCGACGTCCAGCACATGGCTCTTAAAAGAGATCTCTCTTAGCCTGCGTGTTTCTTCTCATTTCTCTTCTGTATCTAGACCAGGCTCCTTTCTTTAGGATGTGTAAAATATAATGTATGTTTCTTATGGTCTTGGGATGGACTTAGGAGGACAAATATTCTTTTTGTGAGAAAATGATGGCAGAAATAAAACCACTGGTTGTGAAACACTTTGTTGTTACAAAGGCCAGACATTTGACTGTGCTGAGGTGATTCATATCCCACAGAAAAACAATGTGTGCTTTTGAGTCATCAGGTTTTATTACACTCATAAATCATAAGGACTAGAAACAAGGAGGATTCCATATTCTTAGCTTTTATTTATTCCCTCAAAGAAAGACTAAGATATTTAAGTCCTTCGCTTCTTTCTAGTCTTCCGTTACAGGGAGTTCTATCTAAAATCTTATACTCAGTCTTTCCAGCAATTATCTCAGGCAATATATGGATATTTGTTTTCTTCATTACTTTTCACAAATGAACACATGAGGGAAAATGCTGATCTTGGGCTAAAAATCTGAACTGCTGCACCTGTACTAAGAATGGTAAAACTAGAGACCCATAACTTGATAATGAGAAACAAAGAGAGACTCTGAAACACTCAGTCCAATATCTTCATCATACCCTCTCCCTAAGCTCTGGGATCTGTGCAACAGAGGAGGCACAAAGATGGCAAGAGCTAGAGGTGATGGATGACTCAAAGGAAAAAGTGTCCTCCAGAAAGCACAGGATTGGTGCCTATATGAACTCCCAGATTCTGTGGCAGCATACACGTGAACTGAACAGTTTCAAGCCAGACAGGTCCCAAACACTGAGATAATGACAGTCATAGAGTCACATACCAAATTAAGAATCTATCTGCAAATGATATCCAATGGCAAAGGGAAAATCAAGAGTCTCAGTAAGTATACTAGTCATATCAAAGACAGTTCTCACACCCCATGCCCCCAAATACTTGATTAACACAAAGTTTTTAAAGAATCTTTCTTTATTTTCTTTGTTTTTATCATTCTAGACCTTATTTGTCTTTAGCTTTTTTGTTTCTATTTTCATTTTTGAGATTTTCCTTTTATTGTTTTTCCTGTAATATATATATTTCATGGAATTTGAAAGAAGGTACATATATTTGGGTGGGTAGAGCAGTGTGGAAGCTCTAGGAGGAGTTTGGGGAGGGGAAGTCACGACCAAAAGACATTCAATGAATATGGTTTTTACAATATCAAAAAATAATCAAAAACTTAAAAAGAATGAAATGATTCACTATTTTGACAAACCCTAGGGTCAAAGACATCAGGTGAATATAAAAGTCTTATGAAGGACAGTTGTTTTGTTCTTACTTTCTAATGTGCCATTTTTTTGTTAAATTGCTTTCTCTATCTAATATGGATAAAAACAATAAAACAGGTTAATATTTTCTCTTTGAGAATGTTATGATACAGCAATAAGTAAAAATATCAAAACCACACTTTCTCCATATTTATCATTACCTACTGCATTGCTCCTACAGTGTTATGAACTCAGGATTTAACTGATAAGGAAACTCATCAGACATATTAACTAATTTGTGCCGAAACTGCATGTTTATGGTTACTGCTCTCAGACCAACCAAATTATGTGTGTGAATTAATTCCACTTCCCTCCTTTCTACTTAAACTGCTAGAGAGAATATACTGTACACGATCATTTATTATCTCAGATGATTTATGCTTAGTTTATATAAATAGTTATACAGTTTAATGATGTTTCTCATAATAAATACCTTTCGGAAACATTTAATTCTTTTAAAGGAATACTTATTTAAAACATCTACAAAATACATATCACTATGAATTCATTATATCCCGTTTAAAAAGCAATAATATACTTGGGCCTTAAAATATTCATTATGGTAATATCTATGATAGAAAAATTGAAACATGAGTACTCAGTGAAGAAATGAATTATGACATCTTTATATTTAGCATATATAAAATATTACACAAGTATCATAAAAAAAGTTTTGAGAAATTTAAAAACTAAAGGGTCATTAGCCTCATTCTACATTTAATGAAATATTTATGCTGAGTGAATATAATATTGGTCAAAGTAAGTGTTTCATGTAACTTATTATATTCAGACATATAAACACATCTCCATGGAAAAGAATTAAGAGTAGTTCAGAAAAAAAATGCTTTGTATGGCAGCCACTACTTAAGAATCAGAAAAACTTTTGTGGAGAGCTTTCTTCCATTGTTTAATTTTTGTGTACAAAACTAATGACATTTGTTTTGCTGGAACATTCTGAATATAGTTTTTTTCCTTAATAATGTAAGCAGTTTTATCAAATCTATAAAACCTAAATTGATCTCTTACTCAATATACTTAGCTGATTTTTAGTGTCTATTGGATTTGTCTCAGCGAAATTTTCATATATAGTATTTAAATAAAGCTTGCCTTTAGTTATCAATTGAAATATGAAAATATAAATTCTGCTCTAAAAATTGAGTAAAGCATAAAAGCATTAGTCTTTCCATGGCAACACAATAGATAAAATATATAAACACATCGGATGATGTGGAAATTGATGGATTATGCAATCAACACAATTCAAAATGATTGTGAACCCTTAAAATGAAGAAATACCACGTGAAATTAAACTTACATAGTCAGTTTAAAGTTGATTAGGCATATTGTAGGAAATAAACCATATATTATGAATAAATAAAGTTTCCTATTCACTACATCTGATATACTCTAAAACTTGTCTCTCTTCACAGTGAAATTAATGGTCTGAATGACACTTCGGTAGACTGTTATCAGAGTTATTAAAGCAATAAGCAAAGGCATTTCATGTAATGGTAACTGGGATATTTCAGAAGTATTACTGGGACTGCATTTCAAAGTTGTACAACCTATAAAATGACTGCCATTTTCCACATAATAATATTAAACTCACCAATCACTTTCAGGAACATTCTAGATAGACATAATTTTCTTAAACTTGCCTAAGGTATATAAGTAGAAATCGTAAGGCAATTCTGCCTGAGCTTCACTTCTGTTGTTGTGGCAAATACACTGACAAAAGGGCACCCACTTAGGCGAGGAAGTATTTATTCAGTGTACGTTCAGGTTATCGCCCATCAGTGAGGTGACGCCGAAGCAGGAACACACACTAGTTACATAATAGCCACAGAGCAGAGAGGAATAAAGGCATATGTGTTGCTGCAGTACTATTATTATTATTACTATTATTATTATTATTTCCCTCCTTTTAGTTCAGGTGCTACCCTGGGGAATAGAATCAAGTGTGATAGGCTTAATATTACTAAATTAATTAATAATCAAGGCAAAAGCCCAAAAACATGTGCACAGGCCGACCTAATTTAGTCATTTTCTCATTATACCCTCTCCCCAAAGGTTTCAAGATTGTGTCAATTTGTCTATTTTTTAAAAAAGATCACTTTAAAACATATAACTTTCCATTTCTTCTACCTAAAGTCTCACATTATTATCATAATATAAATCTCCAAAAAAATCAACTAATTTTTGATTAAGAAGCAAAATATACCCACTAAAGAAAAAAAAAGAGAGAACATCTGCAAAAACTTGTGCTTGACAATCTGAATGAATACATGCATGTAGAAGAATTCAAATAATCCATATATATCACCCACATAAAACGCACCTCCCAATGACTGGAAGACCTCAACATAAAACTGGATACACTGAACCTGATAGAAGAGAAAGTGGGGAATACCCTTGATCACATTGGCACAGCAAAAGAATTTCTTTTTTTTTTTATTGAGAATAAGAAAAAAAAAGTTTCCACCTCCTCCCAGCCTCCCATTTCCCTCCCCCTTCCCCCACTATTCTCCCCCTCCCCCCACTCCTCTCCCCCTCCCTCTCTAATCCAAAGAGCAGTCATGGTTCCCTGCCCTGTGGAAAGTCCAAGGTCCTCCCCCCTCCCTCCATGTCTAGGAAGGTGAACATCCAAACTGGCTAGGCTCCCACCAAGCCAGAACATGAAGTAGGATCAGAACCCCTTGCCATTGACCTTGGCTTCTCATCTGTCCTC
>NW_026067931.1:8479826-8525345 GCF_014885135.2 Alexandromys fortis
AAAAAAAAAAAAAAAAAAAAAAAAAAAAAAACACACAGTCCCTTCGAGGCAGGACCTGCAAAGGTCTTTACCATGTCCTCTTCATTATATACGCTGGATTCCAGCTTAATGCTTATGAGATTGCTGAGTGTGTGGAAACAAGTAGGTCTCTGATTCTCATGCCTTCTCATTGGCTCCTTTCCTTTTCTGACTTTGTTTTGTTCAACTCCAATGTGTTATGTCCTTTTAAATCACTTATACTATATTATATTATTGCCATTTATACACTTTTTGTTTTGTAATGACAGACTGAATGTGAGTCAAGTTTGATTGTAGGAGAGTTAGGAGAAATTGGGAGAGGTAGAGGGAGGGGAAATTGTAATCGGGATATATTTATTATCTGATAAAAATTCTATTCTAAATAAAAGGAAAAAAGCATAGCAATAAAATGATTCCTAATGACATTTTGCTCTACTCATAATAGATCAAGGCCTTATACTCCCATTATAAGACAAAATTTCTCCTGTAGCAGATGAAAACATCACAGACACCCACAATCAGACATTATGTGGAAAATGAGAGACATTGAAAGAAAACAGGTAATCCCAAAATTCATCAAATCCCTTCTCTTAGGGCTCAGGGAAGCCTGCACAAAAGGAGTTGGAAATAATGCGAGAGTTAGAGGGAATGAAGAACACCAGGAACAAAGCCCTTTAACTCAACATGACACATGCAAATATGAACTCCCAGAGTCTGTGGCAGCATGCCCAGGGCCTGCCCGCTATGGTTCTTCACCATACGGTGTTCAAGAGTTAGCAGGAGAACTGGACGTGCCCCCATCACTACCACAGAAGCAGTCTCCAACTGACAGTCACTGGCAAATGAAAATTTAGTTTCCTCCAAGGGAGGCTCTCTGGGGCAAGAATCTACTCTTTAGGGTAGACTGCATGCCCACCTGTTGGTGTATAAAAGAAAACAAACTCAATAGCATGCTTATAGCATGCTTAGAGGTCCTTTGTGTTCTTTTTATGGTTTACAGTTTAGTGTTTCAAGGGAGCTGGAACTGTGTAAATGAGTGAGGTTTGTTTCTTGTGCCTTTTTTTTTGGGCTCTTTCCTTCTGTTTTTTTTTTTGTTTGTTTGTTTTGTTTTTTGTTCAATTCCGATGGGTTGTTTTTTTTAACTTATTTTATTTTATTATTATTTCTTAGAAGTTTTTTCATTTACTAGTGAAAGGCATAAAGAGTTGGATCTAGACGGAATATCAAGCAGAAGGAACCCTGAGGAAAGATAAAAAGCATACTTAGGATGCATTTTGTAAGGAAAAATATTTTGATGCATGTATATATATATACATATATTTCCTTTTGTTATATATTTNTAAAAGATCAAATTATCCTTAAAATTTCAATATCTCTTAGCTATAAAATAAAAAAATTCATATACTTATTACAAAAGTAAAGGTCTATGATATAGTAAATGATTAAATCAAAAATCCAGATGTGCAAATGCTAAATACTTTAGCTCAAAGTCTGACATCTGGAACTCAGTCACCTTCTTGACTTCAATTGGCTTGGACAGCCTTACCTCTCCTGTTTGGCCAACATTACATACAGCTTCCCTCTTCAGGTTGCTTTTTTAACACCCATGATGCTTCTTTATGGACATCCCACCATCCTGGCAACTTCAAAATACTTGGGTCTTTATTACAACTGAGACTTCACCTTCATCTATGACAAAAAAAATCACTTACGGGAGGAAGGTTATTTCAGTCCACAGTTCCAGTTTATAATCGCTCATTGAAGGAAAATAAAGATAAGAACTCAAATTTACAGTCACAAAGTTTCTATAGTCAAAAAGAAAAATAAAAAAGTGAATTTATGCAGCTTTATTGATTTCTTCACTTATATAGTTCAAAGTCAAGTTCAAAAACGGTGCCAACTACTATGTGTTGGGCCTTTGTGTATGAACAATAATGGCCTTCTCTTACAGATATGCCAAGATCCCAACCTTAATTAGACAATTTCCCATTGAGCTTCCTAAGTACCCTATTTTGTGTCAAGTTGACTGTTAAAACTATCTGGCACATGTTTCAATTTCTTACTCCATTATCATTTGCTTGCACTAGAAATGCTGGTCAAATACACTAGAGTACACAGATTTGTGTAGATTGCTAACTGATTGGATGAACAGAGATACCGAAGAAAATCTTCTCACAATCTCAGGAAATTTATATACAAGTAATGTAGGGTTTACATAGTACATACTTATAAACTGGTGTGCTTTCTTTTCCACAGCAACTGACCACCTACCAAAGATCATCATTATTACCATTGATAGGTTAATGATCACACCAGGAAAATGAACACACTACTTTGAATTTACAAGAGAAAGAATTCTCCTGATTCCACACTTCTGCCTTATTTATTTTTGAGATAAATTTGAGAAGTGGGTACTGCTCTGTGTCCACCTAATGCAGTTACAAGGAGATTGACAGTGGAAGAACAAAACAGATCTTAATTTCTTTCACTTTCCTGACAAATTCACTTGGAAGTCATGGGCACACTGACTATGGAGTTCAAGATTCCTCTAAGGTTGACCCTGATGTCTACACTTCAAGTAGTTATATAGGAATTCTGTTATGTATTAGATCAGTGCCAATACTTACTAAATTGAAGAAGAGAGAAACCTTTGATTTTCATACCTAAGGACATATAGCACATGTAATTATTTGTTGATCAATTAGAAATCAATGAATTTACTAAGATGATAGAATATTTATATAGGAGACATAGAAAGATTAGATGTATTTTAATTTTCAAATATTTGCAGTGGTATATTATCTGTACTTTGATAAATAAATCTTGCCTGAAGACCAGCATCAAAGCTAAGCCACTAGAAGTCAGGCAATGGTGGCACACATCTTTAATTACAGGATTTGGGAAACAGACAAAGTCAGATGAATTTCTGTGAGTTCAAGGCTACTGATACGAGATCAATATAGATACAAACCCAGGTGGTAGTGGTTTACACCTTAATCCAAGTCCTAGGGAGTCACATGCCTTTAATCCCAGCACTAGAGGGGATTTAAGATGAGAGGAGAGAGAGGCTTAGTCTGTTATAGTCTGCGGTCACCCAGCCTTGGTAAAGGCAAGACTTCTCTAGTGGCTTGCCTGCTTCTCTGGTGTTTGGGTTGAACTCCAATATCTGACTCTAGGTTTTGTTATTCATGCTACAGACTTAAAGTTTTGGCCTCTAATTGTATTATAAATTTGTAGTAATCTAAACAATTAAATATGCAATGCTGTGAAATCAATTTCAGGTAATTCTGCCTTGATCCCAAATAGTTATTAAGAAATATTTGTGGTATGTTTTATATGTAATATCATCTTATTTTACTGAATATAAAATTCAGTAAAGTAACCTTTTTTCTCCTAAATGAAAAAATGGGTACTGCATAAGACACTGAATCACATAAAACTGAAAACTCATGACAAGTTGTAAATTAGAAATAATTCTATATAACATAACATTTCTATTGAACCCAGCTATGGGAACTTTCTTTCCAGTGCAATGCAGTTAGTTTACATAAAAAAAAAGTTTGTGTGTAAAAGGAATACAAATGGTAGCCTTTTGAAGGCAAATTACATAAGAACACAGCAGCCCCAAATAGGAGTGGTGAGTCGGGTTTCCATTTAATCTTCGTCTTTTGAAGAAAGTGTACCATAAAGACACTTATTTAGACTGTTTAATTTGTTAAGGAAGTTTTTGGGTGCAGTAATGTCACTTTGATCCTTCCATTATTCGGAATGATTTTAGTTTATTTATTATTAATTTTTATTTTATGCACTATAGTATTTTGCCCTGGGTGTTGGGTTCTGTGGACCTGGAGTTACAAAGAGTTGTGAACCACCATTGTGATGCTGGGAATTGAACCCAGGTCCTCTGGAAGAATAGTCAGTGCTCTTAACTGCTGAGCCATATTTCAGTTTTGAATAATCACTTGTGAAATCTACTTCACTCCCTTAAATGTTCTGGCTCCTAGAACTGAAGATTATTGTAAAATATACCTAAAAGATTGATACTGAAGTAGTAATATGTTTTTAGCATAGTGAAGGCAATTAAATGTAACAATGAGTCTCTCTAATTGGTTCCTAATAACTTTATTGCTCTAATTATGCAACAAATGCTTATTAAATGCTTATTACATGCAAGATGCAGAACATAATTTATTCTGCCAAAACAAAAATAGCATCTATTTCATTGGCTGATTAATTAGTCCTGATCTTTGCTACACATTCTGTGACCACCACATGGAAACTTTGATCAGGAAATATCAACTAAAGAAAAATATATAAGAATATAGTATTAAGGTATAGAGAAAAAGGAAAGGGACCAAGAGAAGTAAATTCTATCATGGCTAGCTTCTGATTAGAGATTATAACTCAGTAATTGCTTGCAATATTACAGTAATTATGTGGGGTTATCATACTTTGTATACCTCATATACTGATCCTCCTTATGTACATGTCTAGCGGCTTAGCTGCATGTTCTAAAATTCATATTTTCTTTAAATTAGTGGTTATATGTTAATATCTTTTTGACTGATCATGAGAAATGGATTTAGAAATGAAAGATCTTGGTGCTGCAGGACAATATTTTTCTGCTCTGTATTATGTATTACTCCCATTAAAAGATTGACCAATGACTAGGCAGTGTTTTCTGGACAGGAAGAATGCAGAAAAGAAGAGCAGAGTCTTAGAAGTCAAGAGGGCATGGACAAAGAGCTAGAGATGGATGCAATATGAATGTAAGGCACTGAACCACATGGTGGAACATAGATTAAAAAATGGGATAATTTAAGATGTAAAAGCTAGTTAGCAATAAGCCTAAGCTTTTTGCCAAAAACTTATAATTAATAAGTCTCACTATGTTTATTTGGGAGTGGCTGGAAGGACAGAACTGACTAGGAGAACTGATTTAAAAAAAAAAAAAAACCTTTGCCTACATCTTGGTATAGTTTAAGTTCTTTAAGCATACTAATTTTATTATCTTCTTATAAAACCAGTGTAATGGAAAACTTCTCTAATATCAAAAACTAGTGCTTTGGCCGGGCGGTGGTGGCGCACACCTTTAATCCCAGCACTCGGGAGGCAGAGGGAGGCGGATCTCTGTAAATTCGAGACCAGCCGGGTCTACAAGAGCTAGTTCCAGGACAGGCTCCAAAACCACAGAGAAACCCTGTCTCGAAAAACCAAAAAAAAAAAAAAAAACTAGTGCTTTGTTACTTATTAGTCTCATGAATATTCAATTCAGTCATTATCCTGTTGAATCTTAAAATAATCAGTATTTTAAATAATTTATTTTAAGGTAATATATGGGCTAGTCGTACTCAAGTACCTTTTTTGTCGTTTAGAGACAGGGTTTCTATGTGTAATTATCTTGGTTGTTTTAGAACCATTTTTGTACAGCCCAGGCTGGCCATGGACTCAGAAATCCACCTGCCTCTGGCTCCTGAGTGCTGGGATTGATGTGTGCACCGCCACTACTCAGCTAAAGTACCTTTTTTTTTTCTTTTTAGTTTTGATGTCTACTTTTAAGTGTGGTGTGACACCACTTAAATATAAAACTCGCTCAAAATAACCTTTAATTATCTTTATGGTTTTATATGAGGAAAAGAATAAGAGTGCCTAAGTGATTTGATCAAAATCTGTGCCAAGGAGGCTGGAGAGATGGCTCAGAGGTTAAGAGCATTGTCTGCTCTTCCAAAGGTTCTGAGTTCAATTCCCAGCAACCATATATAGTGGCTCACAACCATCTGTAATGAGGTCTAGTGCCCTCTTCTGGCTTGCAGGCATATACACAGACAGAATATTGTATGCATAATAAATAAATAAATAAATAAATAAATAAATAAATAAATTTCAAATATAGAACTTTGAATCAGACTTACCCACTACAAATTTATACCTTTGTATAATGGATGGATGATATAGACTTTTCTATTTGTGAAACGTTTGCCTGAAGTAACAGGTCCCTGGTTCTATTCTTCTCAACTCATACATGTGTTGAATTAAGAGCGGCTGGGCTGCGTCCCCGGCACCCGGCCGCCCGCATGGCTAGGTTATGCCCCGAAATAATTACACGGAAACTGTATTCTTTCAAACACTGCTTAGCCCGGCTAGTTCCAGCTTCTTATTGGCTAGCTCTTTCATATTGTTCTAACCCATTTCTAATATTCTGTGTAGCCCATGAGCTGGCTTACCAGGGAGGATCTTAACCTGCGTCTGTCTGGAGTGGGAGAATCATGGCGACTCCTCGACTAAGCTTCTTTCTCCCTGAATTCTCTTCTGTTTTCTCCACCCACCTAATTTTCTGTCCTATGAGGGCCGAGGCAGTTTCTTTATTATTACAAGACCCACCTCCATCATACATGTCTCATTGAGGAACATTGAATGAAATAAATAGTCTCAGTTTATTTATTGTCACATGAAAAAAAGACATTTATTAAGAAGTTTCTAAACTGTACCTTTAGAGAGTGATTTATAGAAGACAAGTTTGGGGTTAAGGTTTTAATTATTGTCACATGAGAAAAGACATTTATAAAGAAGATTCTAAACTGTACTTCTTAGGGAGTGATTTATAAAAGACAATCTTGGGGTTAAGGCTTTAATTCTATCTTTCAAGAGCGAAATTTCAGTTATATACAACAAAGGGGTTATTAGTGCCTTTATGTTATTGTTCCTTGAAATCACTACTGATTTAGCTCTATATTGGATATATATCTTTTCGGGGGGGGGGGGTCATGAATGGAAGCTCTTTCAGACTGTGGAAAAACTTGCCTAAACACAAAGGACTGAGATAATTCTCAGTTAAGCAATCCTGTTATTTTTTATTTGATACCTCTAATAGTTAAGCAGGGAGGAAAACATCCATTCTTAATTCCCACGCCTTGGATATAATTAAACACATAGATGAAAGAGACAAAAATTTAAAATGTGCTTGCTGTAATCAAAATACAGGGAGACTGGCATATCAATTATCAGTTTTCTTTTTACAGTCTCTTAAATCTCCAAAGTGTCCACAGAGACATTTACATTTTAGGATAAAGGTATGTGGAAGGACACATAGAAGAATGGGTTTATATAGATAGGTCAGTGGGTAGATAAGAGGTGGATTTGTGAGGTATGTGACAACTATAAGCCTAATTCCTGAACCCCCACTACCTTGACAGAGTGAAAAGTGTGCATTCCATCACCTTGGGGCTCTCAGCCACCTGTGACTGCTGAGTCACTGATAGCTCACTGCATAACTACTGTGGTGTGGAAACCACAGTTACTTTCCCACGCAACACTGTGACACCTGTGTGGTCTTCATTGCTTTTATGCCTGACAATCTTGCCTAATTGACTAAAATAGGGTATCTCGCTTTAATCATGCAATCAATATTGCTAAGGTTGTGAATAATGCATAGGAAACTATGGGTGCATTAAACATATATTTTTTTGCATGAGCCTTCCAGGGATTTTTTGATTATGTATTTGATATCGACATCTACATATGAAAAATTAACTAACATGATAAGGCAATTATGTGCCAGATGTCATAGGCAGTATGTTATTAAAATTAAATTAAAACAAAATGCTGGTTAGGCTTCTTAATTGATGGAAAATCATATCAGCATCTGGATGTGGTACTTTAATGACTTGGTTCCTAGTGTATCCATTATAAGCACCCAGGCTTTGTCAATAATACTGTTTTTTCTTTTTTTTATTATACATTAGCTTACAAGAGTCTGTTCATAAGAAATATGTAAATATATTTTAAAGATACTTTTTGTTAATTATTACTATATTGTGTACTTTGCGTTGCTTTTGAACAGTGTTATACAGTTCTACTTGAGAGAAGATGAGCTAATTAATATGCATATCTTGTAGATCTTCAAATATTAAATGACTGTCTATGAAGTACTTCAGAACTTAATATGGAGAACTGAGATTTGTTTGCATTCTCAGGAAATTTTGCTTAGGATATCAGTGATCTCAGGTAGACCCCTTTATTAAGAGGTAGGTCAAGTTCTGAATGCTATTGACTTCAAATTTAATGTTATGTCTGATTATTACCTGTTAACTGGTTCTTTCAACATTTTTATAGAATAATTTAGACATTGTATTTCATGATTTCAAAGAAGGCATCAAACACTCCTCGGTGTCTTCTTGGATAGGGGTGATTAAGACTTTATGTTCACTTTTCTTTCTCAGTTATTTTGTCTGGTTTGAACTTTTGGAGGTTTTGTGCATGCTCTCTTGCTCTCTGTGATTTTATATGTGTACTGACCATGTTGTGTTTGGAAGACATGGTTTCCTTTTTGTCATCCACCACATCTGGTTCTTAAAGTCTTTCCACCTGGAGGGAAGGGCATTTCTAAAGACATCCTCTTTAAGTCTGAGTGCTCCAAAGTCTTACACTTTCTCTGTTGGGTCCTGGTGTGGATAGTTATGTTAATTCCTATCGACTGCAATAAGAAGCTTCTCTGATGAGGGCAGAGTGGCTATAGAAACATGATATTAGGAGAATTAAGTTGATATTAGTAGGCTTTCTTCTATGCTCATGGCCTATAAAATGTTAAGTTACATCAGTGTCGGATGTGCATTCCATCTAATGGAATGGGCACAAAACTCAATAAACAAATGGTCTACTACTCACATAACACTTGTACTACTATCTCACCAATATATCTTCCAGGCAAATGTCTTTTATATATCGCAGCATTTGTAGATTAAGGATATTGATGATTATTTTACTTCTTTTTTATATGAGTGAAAATGATTCATGTAAAACACCTCCTTGATGAAGAATAGAAGTGTGTATATTCTTAATTTTCTAGAAATTATTCAGTTTTCTTTCTTTTCTCTTTTTCCACAACTATATATTTTGCATACACTTTAAAATGACAAAAGGAGAGATGCCTAAAGTGAAAATCTCATAGGAAGTCTATATTTTTGATATATGGGAAAATCAGCTTGTCCATAAGTAAATTGCTTATTGTTATGCTTATTCTGTGGACTAGTAACTTAGCAATAATAAATAGGTAATAACAATAATTTTTATTATTTTTATTTATTTACTTAAAATTGCATATAATGGTAAATAAATAGTAAATATTATTATTAATGTGAATTATGGGTTTGTCATTAACCATTATGGTATTTTTATGTCACAACTAAATAAAAACATGCAAGGAAAAAATCCTCAAAGTTATTTATATAACTTGAAAGTATGAACTTTATTTTCATATAGAAAATTTGAAACATCCAAACAATCTAAAACAATCCTGGATTGTTTTAAAATTGTAGGACAGAATTGTAGGAGCCATCATCACCTCAAATTTTTAATTGTACCATTGGGCTTTAGTAATAAAACCAGCGTGCTATTGGCATAAAAACCAGGTACATTTATAAATAGAATCTAATTGAAACCCCAGATATCAATCCCTTTTAGACATCTGACATACCTTTCAGGTATCTTTAACAAAGGATTCTTGTCAAACTGTAAGGCTGCCTGTAGAATACAATTAGATCAATATATATCATCGTGCATAAAACTCAACTCCAGATAGATGAGTGGCCTCAGCATAAGACAGATATACTGACTCTGGTAGAAGAGAAAGCGAGGAATAATCTTGAAATTACTGACAAATGAAAGGACCTTCTGAACAGAATGCTGATAAGAAGAGCAACTAATTGATGTGACATCTTGTAACTGTAAAGCAAAGGATACCATCATTAAGACAAAGCAAGACTACAGAATTGTCCCTATTGTTGAAGGTAGCACCTACACAATTCATTGAACATAGATGTGTTGAGTTGATACCTACCTAGAACCTTCACCATTATAAAGTACTATTGATGATACTTTAAGGTACTTTGCATAATACTAAAGTATAAAGACAAATACCAACCCAACTACAAAACCTTTGATTTTATACAATGGTGACCTCCATGCAAGATGCACTAGTGCAGTAGTGGCACAATGCTTGTGGGAGTAACCAACCAATATCTGATTGGATTTAAGGCCCATTCCATGAGATGGAACCAGTTTCTAACACTGCTTGGATGGCCAAGAATATTAGACTAGTAGGTCAAAGAGTTAGCATAAAACCAAATACTACAACTCTGCAAATGGAACATAGATAGCAGTAGATGACTCCTAACCACATACTACTGTGCTAATAGATCAATGTCTTTCTCAGCCATCATCAGAAAAGTCTTGATACTTCAGTAGATAGACTAAATATAGAGACTTACAGCTAGTTAAAATAAGCTACCTTGGAAACTTCATTATATTTGGGATGTGCCTATCAATTTGATCCCCTGAAGTTTAATGGAATCCTGTGAAAGAGGAGGGAGAAATATTGTAAGAGCCATAGGATACGATTACAATTTAATCTTAAAAGCATTGTTAACTGAAAAAAATTACATGAAGATACAGAATATTATTTGTATAAATGAATCCCAGTTGTAAAATATACTTCTACAGCTGTTATATCTTACTCATAAACTTCCAAAACAATATCTCTCTAAGTGTCTGACATCCAGATTCCTTAGTATTTTGATTGCAATGTTTGAAAATTAAGGTTTAATTTAAGTTTCTAAAATGTTCTAGTTTTTATCTGATGGGTTGTTTTTGACAATTTTACTATCATTTTTTGGTTACATTAGTCTCCTTTGTCTTCCTCACTGATGCATGATCTGAGAAGATAGCAATATGTGTTGCTGATGGTAGTAAGACCTTGCTTATCTGATTGATGTTACACTGTCTGGAATGCATATTGATCCATATAGGTGTCTTCACTGCATGTATCTCCCTAAGCTGGAAATTCGGATGCACAGTGGTCATCACACGATTTGCCCACTTAAGATTTTCTCTCAAATATGCAACACTGACAGATATTTTCTCTTCAGATGGATTTCTGGCTATGGAGACTGATAGTGATTCTTTAGAAGACTGTCTTATGAAGTCACACTTTGTTAATTTATGAGCATATCATTGCCACATAGTATCTTTCATATGGTTCTTTGTAAAATGCTCAGATTCCATAATACACATGGAGTAGATCTTAATGCAACTGCTTTTGTGTGAAAGAGAAATCTGACTCCCTTTAGGTTCTATGAAGAACAATTATTAATATTTTAAAATGTATAGATCAATTTAGGTGGCTCAAATTGTTCAACCAGACAGATAAGAATGCTTGAACATTTTGTATTTTATCAAAATACAAAAATCATAGTCTTAATTTCAAGATAAGTATAAATTAGCCACAAAAGGTCTCTTAATGTTGGGAGCAGTGAGACCCCAGATCCTGAATTTCTTGTAATCCCCTGATCTGAGTGCCTACAGCTGCTCTGAGCACGGAAGACCTTCGGGAGTTCCTGATGGCAGGAGAGTGATTTCTGGTGGGTTTTGCTGGGGCGTGGCTATCTCTATATAATCTGCCCCTGAACACAATCCTTTGGGGAATTCAAGGATGACCCGTGTCTCTGTCTCTCTGTCTGTGTGTGTTTGTGTATTTTAACCTCCAGCCCCCTTGCTCAAAGCTCGGGAACTGGGTGCCAGCGCACAGAGCGCAGACACGGGGGCGTGGTGCGCAGCACCTTAAAGAATTTTTTTTTTTTTTTTTGTCAAAGAAAACACTTACGTATTGGTGCCTACATAAAACCTTCATCCTAATGTTCTAGCATCTTTGGTTCAGGAATATATTCTGCATGAAATCAAAGGAGAAACATAAACACCAAAGCAGCTATAAACTATTTAATCTCAGTGGTGTCGTGACTGTCTGCATGATGCACTAGTGTAATGGTGGCACAAAGCTTTTTGGGTAACCAACCAGTATCTGATTTACATTAAGACCCACTCCATGAAATACAACCAATTCCCAACACTCAGGGAAACATGTGAAAGAAGAGGCAGAAAGCATGTAGAATCTAGACAGAATGGAGGACACAAAAGAAACAAGACCTTCTAAATCAACATGATCTATAAATATATGAACGTACAGAGACTTGAAACAGCATGCACAGGGACTATATGAGTCCTTCAGATATGGATTATGGCTTCCAGGTTAATGTTCTTATAGGATTCCAGTATTTACAAATGAATGGGTCTCTGTTTATATCTGTTTCTCTTGCCTTTTCTTGTGGTCTTTTCACTCGGTTTGCTTTATTCTATACTAATGTGTTAGTTTTGTTAGAAACTAACTAGCCTGCATTCTAATGAGAAACAGAAAAGGTGTGGATATAGAGGGAAAGGAACTGGGAAGAATAAAGAGAAAGGAAACCTTAGAGTATATTATGTGAGACAAAGTCTATTTTCAATAAAAGGAAAAAGAATGTGTGAGAAAAAAAATGAGTCTTTTACTTCATGTTGATTATTCTCTAGTTCAGTGCCAATTATAAATCTAAAGTTCATAACGTGCAAATATTATCATATTGACTCAATGTGGCTGTAAAAGACAACCCAATGACAATTTATATTATGTCTTGTAAAATTATTTCCTAGAAATTTGGAAAAGGAAAATGAGATTCAAAATTCTTGGCATAATAATGCATCTGTTTGGATTGAACCTTCTATAATGAGTGCTGAAAACAGATTTCAAGACCAAGGGAAGAGACTGTTAGTCACATTCTCAATTACTGATAGAATGATGTATCTTATACTCTCTTCTCTCTTCATGATGTTCCTTGAACTAGGGTTCCTGTATAAAATATTTGTTGCAAGAACAATATCATTCACTTTATATTGTGTATTCATGTGTAAGATTTTAGAAAACTGTGTGGAAGTTATGTAGGAATTAGAAAGTCATTACATATATTTTATTTAATTCTGTTTCTTTAATTAATTGATTTTATTATCTAATCTGTTTTGTTGGGCAATCTCATTTTATCCCCAACTTGTGATATATGACCCACCCCTCAAAGAAAAATAATAAATTTGTTATTCAGTTTAAAACAAGAAACTGTATGATTGACCAGATTACCATAAGAAAAATTCCAGCTTAATAAATTATTTTTCCTTATTTTTAAATTCTGAGACAGGGTTTCTCTGTGTATTCCTGTCTGTCCTGGTCATGGCTCTGTAGACCAGGCTGGCTTCAAATGTAGAGAACCACCTTCCAAGTGCTGAGATTCAAGTCATCTGCCACCATCACCCAGCTAACAAATTATAGGAGTTCCAAACTTGGGAATATAAACCGAGCTCTGTTGGAAACTTAAATCTTCTTGGCCTAAGGAATGTCCTGTAGCAATGGCAGTTATTATATTACAATAAAAAATGTACACTGAAATTGGAACAATCTAAAATATAGCTAAGTCTTCTTTCCTGATATTGTTTCATAGGTTGGAACCTGAATGCTTATGGACTTGGGCTTCATCACTTACTATAATATCATAATATTATTTTACTCTTTAACCAGAACTTAGTTGACATTATGGCAGAATGACTTATATAAGGCAGAATTAACTTATTATATTCACAATTAACAGAGAATACAATGTCATAAAGACATGTAAATAGCTAAAAGGTTTTCTTTTTTGTTCGTAAAGTTGAATTGAATTTTGTAAACATTTTAACTATAACATCTTCCAGCCAATCTTCTTATTCTGTCACTTAATATGTTTATTTCATTCATTTATGTGTTTTTTATATATGAAGGTGATATGTCCCTTTTTTGTTGTTCTAATTAATATGTGTGATACGGAATATCATTTAGACCTGAGGTTTCAAATTAGCAAAGCATGCTTATGGCATATTTAGACATTTTACCCTATTTTTTTTGAGAACTTATTATCCCACCTGTGAATTCTGAATTGTCTTTTCTCTTGCTATGGGAAGACCCTAACACTAAGGGTCTATTACTGACATGATTTATTTACAACAAAGATATTATTGATCACTTCACATGTGTCATTGAAGTTTCTGTGAAGACTTGTCTGCCTTTCACTACAGTGCCATTCATTCTACAAACTGAGATACGTAGGATAATTTTTTCTCCCTTACAGTTTTTCTACTCTAGTTTCTTGCATATGGTGAAAGTACAACATAATAAATAAAAACTGGTGATATAAATTCCTCCCCAAAGTTAAAGACTCTACCAATTACTAAAATGTTTATCTTAGTACAATCGTGACTCTTCAAGGGCATCCTAAATCCTAACATCATCTATCTTGGTATAATTGACTTAGAAAATCGTCAGACAATAGAATACATCTTTTTTTTTTTTCAGAGTAAAAGCCGTCTAAGGATCAGTTATATGGCTTTTAATAGATTTTTAGACTCAGCTTTACTTGGATTTTAGACATGATTTTACATGAATTTTGTGTGCTGAGGAAAAATTCTGTCTTTGACCAGTGCTTCTGCAGGGATTAGAAGAAGACTCTGGGGGAAAGGGGCTGATGATATAGGCTCATTTTAAACCACTTGTGGCTAGATGAGTCAGTGCTCTGGTGATCAGTAAGCTTGCCCCAGTGCCCTGGACCACTTCAAGCTCTGTAAATGCCATTCCTATCCAACTTTTCTCCCTTTAGTTTCAATGAAATTATTTCTATTGACCTGGAGAGAAAATTTAGGAAGTTAACAAAACCATGACTATCCGTAAAGCGACAGTTCTGTATACTGAAACATAAGGTGACTGCATTGTTTTCTTTTCTTTCTTACTTTTTTTTTGTTTGGTTTTTGGTTTTTCGAGACAGGGTTTCTCTGTGGCTTTGGAGCCTGTCCTGGCACTAGCTCTGTAGACCAGGCTGGTCTCGAACTCACAGAGATCCACCTGCCTCTGCCTCCAGAGTGCTGGGATTAAAGGCGTGTGCCACCAGCGTCCGGCATTGCATTGTTTTCTTATCAAAAGATGTATTTATATTTTTTACAGGAGTCTGCTCATAGAAAGGTACACTTCAACTATCATTATACCTGATAACTTGAAAAGTAAATTTATACATGTTATGTATAATATAATTCTTAAAAACATGAGCATCAAATAAAAGATTTAAACTCTACTTTGATCAGAGAGTAGCATTTTAATCTCTAGAGTCTGTCCTACATTTTTAAATAAAAGACTATGTGCAACCTTGAAATTGACCTGTAATGTTATATACTGGTGTTTATATTTTAGTCTCTATGACATTACTAAAAGTTGTAGTCAATCAATACATGAAATTTTAGAATTTATTAAATTATCTCGGCATTAATATCTCAATTTGAAGAAATTGTGGGATTTCAAATACAGCTTTGTTACAGTTTTTCCTTTTCTTCAAGAACCTCAAATTGTCTTGAATAGTCAAATCATAGCCGTATAAAAATATACATGTATTTAGAGATTTATCATTTGCACCTTGAACTATCCATTTCCAAAATGGAAAAATTATAGTTTAGCAACTAATTATATTTTTATCAAATGTTATTATATTACATTGCTTGTGCTGTTGCATCTTTAAATGTTTCTGTTATTCACCCATAATCTGTAGAATAAGATTTATATCATGATAAAACTGAAATAAGAATTTCCTCACGTTAACAGAAACATGTTGTTCTGGAAATAGAAGGATATTTCTTAGGCCAGTTTCCTAATCACTTTTATGTGGTATCTTGAAAACATTTTTGTCCTGTATATGCTTTGCTTTTGTTTCATTTTAAGTGAGAAACCGAACATGAGATTTGATAGGTAGAGAACTGGAAGAGGAACTGGAAAGAGTTAGGGGAGGACAATAAATATAATAATATTTTTGTAAACAGATTTAAAAATAAAAACATTAAAAATTTAAAAATATATCTCACTGCCTAGCTTCTTCCTGTGTATCAAATGGATCCTTGAAATCATAAGCTAGGGAACATTTTGAAAGCTGTTGTGATGTGACCTCCTGGAGAAGATGTAGTTGGCTATCAAAGCTAGAAGGGTGGGGAGCATGGCCCTTGTTTGCCCCTGTAGGGTTAGGGACCATGAACCTTGGCAGGTGGCAATGGAGGTCATTACTCTTTTTCTATTTTCCAAGGATAGATGGTAGCATACTGAGACAATCTAAAAGAAGTTGCCTGCTTTGAATGTCTTTTATAATAGGATATTCCAAAACTGGGAAAACGTACACCCTTTTATAAAGTAAATAGGCCACAAAGGACAGAAAGTGGGTTCTAGAGTTCAGAGACTGGGTTCAAGCACAATGCCACAAACTCCAGAGCAAAGTATGCCTTGTAATCTTTTCTTGATACCATGCTTATGTTGAAAATTTTGTTTTAAATTCAAAAGATGTTATTTAATTATTTTTATTTTATTATTGTTACTTTATTACATGTAGAATTTGAAATACAAAGTAAAATATTCATAGATAAATTGTTACTTAACTCACAGGGACAATGCCTATTTGTCCCCTCACTCAAGTGTACTGAAATTATTTCTAATGCAGATTTTTAGCAATTTGATTAGTAAATAAAATGACTTACATCAACACCATGCTTTAAACATATAATGCCTATGACAGACTTTAATATTTGGAGTATATAATGTTAACAACTAAAATTTTTGCTTTTGGGTATGGCAGTTAAAATCAAGATACGGTAATTTTGTCAAATTTATAGACCAATCTATGTGTTTAATGAATTTTTTTTGAAAATTTAAAGTTAAATATAATTCATTAAGATAGTGTTGTGGGATACAAAGAAATATCTAATTTGATAAAAGATGAATAAAATAAATTTACATATCAGATTAAGAATACAGATAATTGCACAGGAAAAAATATGCCACCAACTGTTGGAAGCCCTTTATGGATGGTCAGATATTGGCCTGGCAGCATTTTCCAAAAGCCTCACTACATGAAGACTCCTACCCTCATCAGTGAAACTTTCTGCACTCTACCTGCCTTTATCTGGAGAATGTCCATGGGCCTAGGACTGATCTTATCTGAAAGATGTCTCTAATCCAGAAGTTCAATTTATTATTTGCTTGACCCTTGGCTCAGATTCCTGCTAGAAGACTAGTAATAGATCTACTTACAAACTCAACTGCAGGTAGGAAGCCTTGCCACAGGTGAGCATGCCAATTATTACAAATTAGGGTTTGTTGCCAGTTTCCCTAATCCTATATATTCCTTATACTCTGGAATAAAGTTGATCTTACTGCCAGAGAGCTGTCTGCATTCTACCCACAGTTGTCTGAAGCCTGTTTCTGGCTGATGCTCCCTTCACCCTTGCGGAGCAATGTAGCCAAAGACCCCAATGGAAGATGCAAAGCCACACAACTAATAGCTGCTTTGTCTATTTATTTCTTCTAGAATGAAGCCTATTTTACTAGTGACCATTGAGAGCTCATTGGAGATTAATCTAGAATATTCATATCCTGATATGTGTTTTAATTTGCCCAGTGAAGATAATTTTATTCAATTGTTTGCCAATTTTTTCCCTTCTCTGTTTTTTAGGAGAGAGGTGAACTTCATTATTATTTCCAGCTACAAAATACTTTAGTCTTCTGGAAAACTAAATCTTGATTTATATCACATATGTAGATATATAATTTTAATATACAAGTGACCTATTTAGTGGATTTCTTAAATAATTAAACCAAAGATATTTTAAGATTCTTTACTTTTTCAAGAATTATTATAAACTATCCAGTTTTTAATTTGACTTTATTTATTTAGGATGCTAGAAAAAGTGCCAATGTGTTTGTTGAACTTCTATAGAAAGATGATTGTGACATGATTGGTATCAGAGGAAGGAGACTAGTAACTTAACGGAAAAAAGGATCCTGAAAAAACTCTTGTGCCAACTTTGGGGGGATGATGGAGTGTCTTTAACATGATTGCTGTAATGGTTTCATGGCCAAGCACATAGTCAAAATTCATTAAATTTTAGCTTTGAATGTGCAAAATTATATTGTATAAAGATATTTAAAAACAGGTGAAACTGTATTTTAAAGTTACATTTTCAAGCTCACTGTAATATGTTTAGTAAAATAGACAAATAGAAAATGATAGCATTATATGGCCATGTCTATTCATTGACGAAAGAAATATTAATAAAAACTATTAGAAAAATTTGAATCCCAGTGGATTCAAATGTAGGGGAATAAACCTAAGATGGGATGAGAGAGAAACAAAAGTATAAGTAGACATTTGATTAGCATTGTGATTTACTTGAATTTTTATGTAATGCCATTTTATTAAGTTCTTGTTTAATCATAATTTTGTTAGTGACTATCATAGCTGGAGATAATGTAAGGTCAAATAATATTATCTATGGTCTCGATAGTTCTGGTGTTTTAATTGAACACTGGAAAATAACTATGCTTATGATTTTAGTGTGTGTATTGTTTAAACGGAGGCTATGGGAACACCTGGAGTATCATAAAATGAAAGGCAGGACTACAGCAGTTAATCACATAGCTATTCCCTTACATTGCTGAATGACTTTCAAGAACTATATTATCTGTGCTAATTTGCACATTGAGGTTAAAATGCTTTAGATACAGTGTAGCATAGCAATATCATGACACCCACCTTTGCTTTAGCAAGAACACAGTAGTGCTGAGGAGATGTCTCAAAGGATGAGGACGCTTACTATTTAAACATATGGATGTGATTTGATGTTGCTAGGACCTCAATAATGATTTGATATATAACACTAAAGATATTTGGAAAAATAGGGAAATATTTTATATTTACTTAAAAATTACAAGTATTCCTTATATATACATAGATAAATGGATAGATAGATGATAGATAAATAGATAGATAGATATGTATGTATACACACACATTTAAATATGTCTCTACCCAGGAGTAAATCACAATGATCTCAGGCATAGCAAGAGATCCCCAAAAATACAATAGTGGCATTTATACCTTGGGAATAACCAGAACACTCTAACTGAACTTTACGATGCTCAACAGGGAAGAATTTGTGCCTAATACTCTAGGTCCAATTTCCAATTGCTGGTGAGGTTATGGACTCCAGAGGAGAGCCTACTGCTGTCACCTTTTTGTATTATCTGGCTCTGTTCTAAAGGCTTGTTCTTACATTCATGGAAAAGTTTACCATGCACTCCACACTGAAGAAGCTTCTTTTAGGTTTTCTTGATTGGAGACTACCACAGAAATCCTCAACTGGTTAAAATGTCGAAACCAGCTGTCTCTGTAGTGACCAGCTGCAATTGATATGTCTAATACCACAATCCTTACACTTAAGATTCAGGGAACACCGGACGCTTAAAACTTGGTAAAACTGCATCTTCCTCAACCTCAGCTTTGCAGCATGCTAAGCATTCCTAAATGCTTTTCTGGAACAGACTCAGTAGTCCCAGCTGTATCTCAGCAGAGAACACTAACAAGAACTCAGGCTGCTAAACACAGCAACGTGGAGCTTCTTCTCCCACTGCCACGGACAAACCATATTAAGTTATGCTGACCCCATGACTCTGTCTGCTGGGGGTAATGGCGACCTGTAGAGGCAGGCCTTTTCTTTGGAAAATTCAAAAATGAAAATCAGGTAGGGTTTGGCTAACACTTCCAAAAATGTTTCCCCAGTGAGTCAGACTTGAGGACAGCATCTTTTCTCACTTCTAATTGAGCTACCATTTTATGCACTCTGTATTAAAAAAAAAATGATTTACATTCAGCCTACACAACACATGCATTTATACTGAATGTAAATCTCTGTTTAGCTTGTCAACCTAAGTGCATTACATGGCATTGTCCTGAACATATAAATTGCTACTCTGTTACTCATCCTTCTTTCGGAGGTAACTTATATTTAGTTCACGTGAGCCCACCTCCAATAGCCCACCTCTATAGAGTCAGCTATGACACTTGGCATATTTAGCTGTGTGCTTCTCTCCGTTAACTTTACTTCTACAGCTACATTGTCATCATCTTAAGTGGAGACAGCATGATGTGCACTTACTGACTGAACTTGACATTCTCATACATATGGTACATTTGGTGAATTAATTGCTAATTAGGGAATGGTGTGGGCTGATTTAGCTTTCCAGCAGGATTATGGGGAAAAGCTGCATAAATCTGACTTTAAATAAAGCAGTCTCTTTTACTTTGAAAATGTTAAACTTTATTTTCAGTTTTTTTTTATTGTTTTTGTCAAGTTTTATATATATTGAGATTATTTACAGATACCTTTATATTATAAAGAGAACTTTATAATAATGGTAATGTTCTCCTTGTATAACAAGTCTACTGATAGATATGATAAATATGGGGTCCTGAGAGCATTTACCTTTCATTATATTTTATTCTGGTTTGCATCCTTAAGAGAGATAACTGAGGTTGTCATTTGGTGATTGGTTCAAAGAAAATAAAGAAGTGTGTAGAGAAATAGCATGAGTGAATTGTGTCTGTCTGTTCATGCTCTTGGGTAAGACTTTTCTGCTGAAATCACATTTGTAGCTGAATTGGTGAGGACCTTGTGATCCACAAAGTAAGACACTGCCAAACAGAAATGGAAAAGACCTTCAAAAATCCTCTTCTCAAAAAAGTAAATGAAGGGATTGAAGTGGTCAATGGAGCGTGAAGATCAAGCGCAGAGGACACTGGAGAAAGGACTGTATGACTTCCCAGCTGCAGATCATGGAAATCCTCTGTCGTCGGGCAAGACTGGGTACACATGTAGTTTATGAGGCAAGCTGAAAGTGTTGGATAAGAATTAGTAAAGGAAAGCAGGTTAGGATTAGTGTTATTTGACTGTGTCATTTGAAACTCACACCTAGTTACAACATTGGACTTGCCTAAGGGGAAAGAAGAAAAAGGTGGTACAAGCAAGGGAATGCCATCAAATAAAAATATCACTCATTATAGATGAATCTGTGCCTCCAAACACCGAAGGCACTTGTTAACGGAGTGCCATTATCTATTCACAATTATTCACTGTAGTATTTTTAATAATGCTATTTTCAGACAGCAGAAGTTAAATTTAGGGTGGATAAATCCCAATAACAATTTTTTAGTTGGAAGACACAGATAATATAAATGGCCTACTGGACTTCAAATTATGAATACTTTAAAAAAATAACCTAATAAATGATTATTTATTTTGCCATGAAAGCTTACATACCAGCAGCTTAGCAAATACCTTGTTTTCAACATCGCATTGAAGTAAATAAGAAAAACAATCAATACTTATTAAAAAATGATAAATTTCTTTATCATCACTGAAGCCTAAAATATGAATGATGTCATTGGTGATTTCGAGGAACATGAATGTTATTAATTGTGGTGTTATAATGGAAAAACGAGGGTGGTTTATACATTAGTTTCAGAAAAGACTGAAGCAGTTGGCTGCAGGAGACATTTAATAATCATTATTAGTTTTGGAGACATTATAATTATTGAAATCCCTCTGTAGCATTCATAATTTGCCAGACTAAGTTCAATGTTCATAATTTTGAAAATTATGATATTAAACATTTTACAATACCCCTTGCTAGAACTATTTTGAGAGAAAATAATGGTTTCTAGTAGTTCAATAAAGCAAATTCCAATGAAATTTTGATATTTCATTTAAGAGAATAAATAGAATTGTGAAAAATTTCAAAGGATTCCTGTAGAGTAATTTCAATATCATTTTTTTACAAAAAAAACTACACTACAAAGTTGAAAATTAGCAATCAATTTTCCTCACTGTCGTAATCCCCATCACTAGTGGTAAACATACAACATGACCAAATTTATCATAACCATGTTCTATATGAGCAGAATATGGGCATATTCTCCACTGACTCCAGCTTTCCTGCATTTCTATGTGACATAAATTTCCTTGGAACCATTCCAAGACACATAACGTAAGCAAACTATTGGTAGAATTAAATCACTGAAATCTTTACAGTCATTGTTTATTGTATAAACCACAGGAGATAAATCCAAGTTTTGGATGGTTTGATATTAATTAAATTAATTAACTGAACTTGATTTGGAATCTTCTAAGAGATCACCTGTGACTGTGGCTGTAACTTGTTAACATAAAGGATTAACTGCAGGAAAACACAACTCCCAAGTTTATGGCACTTTCCTATGGGCTTTGTGTCTTAGACTGAATTAAAAGTGGGACTGGGTGGGGAATGAATCAAATAGATCACCAGCATCCCCTCCTTCTTCTCTCTGAGTGTTGACATGCAATGTGCCCAATGACATTATGCTCCCATCTTCATGTCTATGTACCCTGGCCCTAACCCACAGTGAATGTATCCTCTTAACTTGTAAAGCAAAGAAAACCAGCCCACAAATCACAATCTCAGAGAACCTAGACAACAATGAGAACCCCAAGAGAGACATACATAGATCTAATCTACATGGGTAGTAGAAAAAGATAAGATCTCCTGAGTAAATTGGGAGCATGGGGAACTTGGGAGAGGGTTGGAGGAGATGAGAAAGGCAGGGTGGGGAGCAGATAAAAATGTAGAGTTCAACAATATTCAATAAAAAAGTAATTAAAAAGTCATTTTCCTTTTAATCAGTTTCTGTAACAGCTATGAGAAAAATAACTAACATAGTATCCACACTCTTAGAAAAAAGTCCACAGGATGATTAAGGCAAATGATGACTAGTTGGTGAAACAAGATGCTGATTGACAATCAAGACTAACTCATAATGCTAAAAGTTACCACAAAGTATGGCAGTCTTGGCCACTTGCTTGTTTTTGTATTCTGACCCAATTGTCTGATAATATTAACCTTTAATTGTGTTGTTATTATAAAAATGACAAACAATTGTAATTATGATGAAAGATATAAGATATACTATTACATAGAAAACATAATAAATCTCCATGGTATATGTGTGTGTGAGTGTAATATAATTGTCAACAAATAAGTCTTTCATGAATTATTAAACCTCTAATAACTAAAATAAGAGTTATTGTTTTACTAAAACTTCATCATTGAACAAAGTGTAATTTGATAAATCCCATTTCTAATAACAGTGGAAGAGGTAGAAACCTGAACAGTGTATCTGCTTGGAATTTTCTTTTTATACAGTGATAACTGTTGATATTTGAACAGTTGCTCCAGAGTTAGTTCATCTGTTTGAATTTGAAATATTTTATTCAACTATTTCTGCACTGTCTAAGGTGTAAGCCTTCTCAAACTGTGTATACTAATTTGGACAAGACTATATTATGTATTCTATTTGAGGTTACAGTACAGAATTAGGATGCATGAATTATCAAAGCAACAGCTAATTAATATTCGGCAAAACTCATGAATCTAACAGAGATAGGAACCTGCAAGGTGAGTGAGATTAGCATAGTCTTGAACTTATGCTTGTGAATTTGTTGTAAACCTTGCAATGCCTCTGTTGGGTTATAAAAGAACACTGTCGAACAAACCGTGATCTGAAAGTGCTTTCAGGGAGTTAGGAACACAGTGATATTACTTCACAGATGCATAGACTGACAGCTGCGCAGTCTGGTGTAATAGAAACAGGCTCACATCCTACCTTCCTTCATTAGATTCTTTATGTATTGAAGCAAGTGAGGAGATTATCGGCTAACTTAAGAAATCCTTTTAATTAAAAAACTTTTAATTAATAAATTTTATTTCAATTTAGAAAAAATAATGAATAAAGACTGCAACATTAAAATAGGTTGTGATAGCATATTAGAAACTGGACTTAGAAAAACTTATATTTAAAATTTTGCATCCATTGAATGGTATCATACAATTTGAAAGAAAAAATACTTTCAGAAATTTATCAAATACAATAAATATAATATTGCCTCCATTATTTAGACATATATATGTCTCCATCATTTATTTATTTATTTATTTATTTATTTATTTATTTATTTATTTTGGGGGGGTTCGAGACAGGGTTTCTCTGTGGTTTTGGAGCCTGTCCTGGAACTAGCTCCTGTAGACCAGGCTAGTCTCGAACTCACAGAGATCCGCCTGCCTCTGGCTCCCAAGTGCTGGGATTAAAGGCGTGCGCCACCACCGCCCGGCTCAGCTCCATCATTCATTTGTGAATTTCTTGATTTCATTTTTTAATGGCTAAGTAATAATTCATTGTAAATATATTACATTGCCGTTATCCTTTAACCATGGATGGATGCTCTTTCAAATTTCTAGCTATTACGAATAGAATAGCAATGAACATAGTTGAACAAGTGTCTCATAGTATGTGGAGTCTTTGGGGTATATGACTAAGTATGGTACAGATAGATCTTGAGGTACATCTGTTTCCAGATTTCCGAGGACGCACGACACTAATTTTCATGGTGACTGCATGACTTTGTACTTCCACAAGCAATGGATAAGTTATTATTTTACCTCACATCCACACCAGCAAGGATGAGTTATTCCTTTACCTCACATCCACACCAGTATGAATTCTAATTTGCTGTATTGATTTTGACCACTATGACTGGAATAAGATGAAATCTCAAAATAAATTTGATTTGCATTTCTCCTATAACTAAGGATGCTGATCATGTCATTTCCTGCTTATTAGTCATTTGTGTTTCCTTCTTTGAGAATTCTCTTTTTAGATTTATACCCTATTTTTAAGTTTTTCTTCTGGTGTTCTTGAAGTTCAGTTTGTTAAAATCCTTATATATTTTAGATTAATTTGCTATTTGATGTGTAGTTAATATCAATCCTTTCCCTTCCTGCAGCATGTTACATATTCCAAAATATTGTACCCTTTTCCTACAGAAATTTTCAATCTCATGAGCTCCCATTTATTATTTTTTGATCTCAGTGACTGTACTGTCAGTACTCTGCTACATTGAATCTGATAGAGGGGAGAGTGGAAATAGTTCTGAACTCATTCGAGAGGAAAAGGATATATAACTTTTAATTGTGACATTCATTTCCTAACTTTGTCAAGAGTTAGAAAAAGAAAACTATATACAGCTAAGTATTTGTGGCACAGAATCATAAAGTTTTAATTTTCCTAAAGCCTCAAGACATATATTTTTTCAAAGTGTGAATTGACCTTGACAAACAGTGATAGAGCATAATGATGTGTTCAAGTCATAGGGCGAAATCAATTTATCACTAATGGAATCACTTGTAAAACTGAGGGAATCATAGTACCCAACGTTTATGAGAGCTACGGTTGTCCAATGAACAATTTGTTTCTTTTATAATACAGTCATGTTGTTTTGCTTATAAACAGAGCATTTGAAGCATGATAGTCTTTAAAGTTATTTTGGGCAGGAAACCTAACAGCGTTGTTGTAGTACTTACTTATCGTACATGAGGCCCTAGATTCGATCCCCTGCACTATGTAAACAAGAGGTTACTACATTGCTGGGGAGAAGTAGATAGCTCAAAATCAGTTCAAGGGCACCTCTGACTACATAGCTAGTTTGGAAACTAGTCTGAAGTACATGTTACTGTTTCTGAAAAACTGAAGGCCTTTGTGTAAAATTGCATTGTGAGTCGATTTAATAGATCTCATGTGGAAACAATAAAATGCTACCACGCAGCTTTAGGAAAGAAATGGAGGAAAACAGAAGCAAATTCAGTTTTTGTCAAAGATGTGGTTAAAAAAAAAGCACTGCAGGGGAGAATAGGGATTAATGTAGTTATAAACCAAAGGGGTTAAAAACTCCGTGGAAATATTACAAATTCCAGCCACCTTATAATTTAGTTTTATATTTAAAGAAAATGATATACGTCATAAAGGTCCTCCCATCCATATGACAGCACTGTAATTACAGCAAATTACCTTGTTTAAGTCAATTTCTGCATTTAATTTAGTTGTGTATATATAACGGAATGGATAAAGAAAGTTACATTTGTATATGTACACATCTTGTGAGAGAAATAACATGAGATATGATCCATCATCCCAAATAATGATATTGTATTGTATGCAACAACTTGGAGAGAAATGATTTCATTTCATTAAAGAAAATAAATCAGGCACAGAAAAATAAAGTCAAAAGGTCATCTTAATAGAAAAACATAGTAAAACAGTTATTACAATTTTATAAATGGAAGGATAAAGATAAAGCACAGATATGGTTGTTTAAAAGCAATACATTTCTTTCCACCAGGAAAGCAGATAAATCTAGCAGCCTATGCATTTTATGGAGAATTAGAAAAAAGGACTTTGAAGATTCATAATAAAAATAATAAACATGTAATGTCACGTAAATGTTGCTTACCACAACCTGATCTCATCTTATTTTCTTTTCCTCTTCTTGTGAAAAACTAGCCAGATGAAAGGAACTCAAGGAGAAAGGGCTTATTTTACTCAGAGTTCAAGGTGCAGTCTTCTATGACTGGGAAGTCAAGAAAACAGCAGAATAAATGAGATGATTATATCACCTGCATGATCAGAGGCAAGGCAAAGAATACTTCTCCTCAGCTAGCTCTCCCAAGTCCAGGGAATGTGTCATTCACTTTCCATGTGAATCTTCCCACCTCAGTTAATGTAACTAGTTTCATCTCTAAGCAATATGTGCAGAGGCCAAATAAACCTATGCTTGTGTTTCTAATGGCCTATCTATCTGGTAGCCTTAGATACATCTAAATTGAAAATTTAATCAGCACACATTATTACACTTTCTACATGTTTTGAGTTGTCATATTATATATATACATATATCATAAATTGTGAAACTGTTAGATGTCATTAAAAATTCTGCAAAAAGACACAATATACTCTCTTTCTGATACATGTTCTCTATACCATTTTAGTTGACAAATACTAAAATTATGTGTATGTGTGTGTGTTTGGGGGTAGTATGTACATTTCGATGCAGGAACTGGGGGTGGGCAGAAGTTGCAATTGAACCTACATATAGTTGTGAGCAATTAGATGCTAGGCGATGAACTCTGCAAGAGTAGTAAGTCCTCTCAAACACTGAGTCACCTCTTCAAAATATATTTTCTATATTTTAAGCAGAAAACTACCCATGTTATAAATACAAACTTATACCTATATTATAAATACAAAACTTATAGTATGGGCTATAAATGCCTTATTTCACTTGAGATTTCAAAACAATACCAAATAATTTTAGGCTATTTCTTGATATAGACAAGAAATTTGTCATTACTTGCTTTCTCCTTGTAGAGTTTGCAATGAAGGAAGGTTTATACCCATTTCACAGTTGCAATTACTCTGAATATGGTGGTCTGAAACATTTCACTTAGATGTTTCCTTCCTTCCAGAATTCACCTACTTAAACAATAAGTAAGAACTACTTGAAGTATTTAATCCATTACTTATTTAAAGGCTTTCTCTTTCTCCTTTATCCTCTCTCACAGCAGCACATTCTTTCTGAAGGTTCTAGGCCATGAAAAAGAATTTTTTTCTATAGTTAGAACCAATGTGTATTTTTTTTTAAAAAAATTGATATTGGTCACATTTTTAAGTTTAGGAAGGTTTTTATTTTGAATTTGTTATCTCATAAAAATTATTTTTTTTAAATTTTACCAAGGATTGCTCTAATTTGTATATATTTGAGGTATATTCTCCGAGTAATTGATGTTAACCTAATCTTAAATGCAAGGATTCCCAGAGTTCTTTAGTTGCATAATTTAATAATATTCTTTTTTATAATATAGAGATATGTTTTTTATAAGGAGAAGATCAATATGAATAATCTGGAAATGTTTTTTTTTTTTCTTTTGGGTTGTTTTACCATATATTTTCTTTCAGTTGACAAATTTAAATTTAAGTAGTCTACTTCCTGTGATTTAGTTTTGCCTAATCAATTTTAATTTTGTATCTCCATGTCTAGAACTCCTTTGTAACCACACATGATATTGTACCAGATTTAATTAACTCACGCTCAGTTAGACCATCGTATTGAGTACTGGCCATAACAGATCTGGTCAAGCTCTTGTAAATATGGTACTGTTGAGACACCAGTCCTGACTTTTATTGTTTTAAACATTGGATGTTGATTTTAATGAGGAAGACATATAGAGAAAAACATAGATTTATTATTGGCATAGAAGTTTATTGTTTTTAATGCAGTTTTCTATAATTAGGTTCTATCTTTAGGTTAATTGAAAATAAGGGTGAATCAAAAGAATGTCCACTGGGGGCTGGAGAGATGGCTCTGTGGTTAAGAACACTGGCTGCTCTGCCAAAAGTCCTGAGATCAATTCCCAGCAACCACATGGTGGCTCACAACCATCTGTAATGAGATCTGGTTCCCTCTTCTGGTGTATGGGCATACATGGAGGAAGAATGTTGTATACAAAATAAATAAATCTAAAAAATAAAAAGAATGTCCACAATGAATGTTCTACAAATTGTAGTAATCACAACTTATATTCTGATTTGCTTTCTTTGTATTTTGATTTAAAATCACTAACTCTAACTATGCTCACATGAAAATAAGTTTACTACAAGAGTAGTTTCTTACTTGTCAGAATTAATTTCTGACAAGAAATCAAGTAAAACAAGTAGCCCTGTTAATAAGCAATCTCAATTAAAATAAGTTTATGAAAATCATTGACCTTTCATAACCATAGAATTTATTGTTAATTTATATCAAGCTGGGTAGACACTATCTTGAAAGTGTCTTCAGATGTGATGGTTTAGAGTTCCCTTATTTAATTTTAACTTTAGAGAAATCTTTTCCTAAATTACTGAACCCAGAAAAGAAAAAGATTCACTTAGGGTATACATTAAATATAGAGGCATAATCATCACATTTGCTCCATGAATTTTATACCCCAAATTATATACATATACATATATATGTTTATGTGTGTCTACAAACATATATTTATATTTAAAAATTTATGTGTGTAAGTAGGAGGAAAGTAAACATGTATAAGCCTGAGTAGAAGGAAAACCAATAAATTAGTTATCTGATTTCCAAATAATCTTTGAGAAAATTTTTTAATTTGGCATCTTAGTATCAGTGTCTTTTTATATTATTATATTTCCAATGAAAATGCTTCAGTTTTAAAAGGGATGGATAGTGATGAAACAGGTAGAACCAAAGATATTTTTCTTATACCTAATCAAATTTATTTTATTAAATGCCAAACTCAAGAATATCTGATAACAATTAATGACATGTTTGACTATTGGAATCTACCATCTTGGAAAGAAACTGGTCCATATTTTCTTTTGTCAACAGAATATATCAGGAAATATACTTGTCTAGTTCCCACTGCAGACTCTGAATTTTCAGTCTTTCTACTTCAGATCAGAAGTAAAATATTTTGCTGAGAAAATGAGACACCATTACTGTCTGAAGGCATGTTTCATTTTTATGAAACTTAGTAATAAAAGATAAAATAAGCAATACTAGGAGATAAATTTTTACTTAAAGATAGTGAGAGTGTGAGAATATCAAAAATATCTTCTTCAAGGTAATGTAAACATTACCTGCTGATTGAGTTCTGTTTTGGTAGTAAAGTGGTCATAGAAATATTGCTAGTGAAGAAATATCATATTGATAGATTGTGAGTCCAGCTCAGAAAACACCCCCCCCCAGATTTCAGGTTGTGGACCACAACACAGCAAAGAAAAATTAGAAACTTTCTTTGTGTAATGAACTCACACACATGCTGTTCAAATCATGCTCTTTATTCTTCTGCTTTAATTTTAATTTTCTCATCCAAATTGTCTATAATTTCTTAGCTCTAATTCTTTGTCTCACTTCTAATTCCAATTTCACTTCTCTGTTACAAAATTCTGTTTCAATTTGCCTTTGTTCCAATTATTTTGCCTTTCTCTTTTTTCTTCTGATTCTCCTTCCTCTTTTCCTTCTCCTTCTTCTTTTTTATATTCTTTATCCTTTTTTATTCTTTACACTTCTCCATACTTATTTTTCTGTTGCTACAATTCCCAAGCATGTATAGATATAGAGATAGACAGACAGACAGATGATAGATAGATAGATAGATAGATAGATAGATAGATAGATAGATAGCCAGGTGTTGTGGTGCACACCTTTAATCGCAGTGCCAGGAAGGCAAAAGCTGTTGGATTTCTGAGTTTAAGTCAACCCAGTATAGAAAATCCAGTGTCAAGATAGCCAAGCTTGAGTAGTGAAGAAAACTATTGATAACAACAACAACAACAACAACAACAAAGATGAAGATGTAATTGAACAAAAGGACCAAATTTCAGTCCTAGTAAGCAGTAAACCTTGACACCTCTGGTTACATGGTTATGGAATTAAAGACAGAATAGAAAGGCTGTGAAATTTGAATCTGCAACTAAGGAAAGACTCTGAGACTAGCCATGTGTCATGAAAAAAGGCCTAGGAAGGCTATAAAGTTGAATCTTCGATTGGCTTGGAGACCTCAAAAGATGTTATAGACTCCTGAGCCATGGGATGTCTTCCAAAGAAAGCTACTAACAGGTAGTAGAGCCAGCCTCAGAGAAAATAATGTATGGCACTGAACTAAACTAAAGGATGTGGGAGATCTGAAGAGTGTTTTGGTAACAGACATGGAGATACAGAGTTCGGAGATTTCCCAGCCAATTTTCAGTCTTGCTTTGGTTCAGTACTTTTCACTATGTTCCCTTTGGTATATTTTGGAATGGTAATGTAGATCCTGTGCCATTATACGTTGGAGTATGTTATCTGTTATTTTTATTCTGATTTTATATGGGATTAGAGTTAAGAGATTGCTTGTTAAGAAATGCAAAGTCTCAGAATAGACTTCCAAATTTGGAATTTGAAACATGTTTAGACTGTTACAGATGATGGGGCCTTTTGAAGTTGGACTGAATGCATTTTTGCATTACGATATGACTGCAATCCTTTTGTTGGCCAGGGAGAAGAATAATAGTTGGAAAGAAAATGAACTCCAAAAGGTGTGACACAATTAGTAGGTGTAGCCTTTTTGGAGTAAGTGTGGTCTCTTTGGGGGATGTGTGTCACTGTGGATGCAGAATTTGAGACTCATACATGTTCAAGTCATGCCCACTGAGGTAGAATGCTCTCTGTAACATGCAGGTCAAGGTGTAGGAATCACATCATTTTGTTCAGCACCATTGCTGCAGATATCCCGTTATGCTGATAAAGGACTAAACCTCTGAAGATGTAATTCTCCACAATTAAATGTTTGAAGTTCTTGAAAATACCATACGACTCTATTTATGAATCCAGCATGACAAAAGGAGTCGAGAAGCAGTCATTAGACACAAAGCCTGGGCTGTTGAAGGAAACTGATCTCCTTTGTAAACCTGTGTGCTTTAGGACTAGGGGGTAGCTAAGTGGGTAAAAGCACTTGCAGTACAAATATTAGAGACTGAGTTTGGATCCTCAGTATCCATATAAAACCCATATTTGTGGATATATTCAGAGGGGAATAGAGAAAGGCAGATCTTGAGAGTTTAGAAACACTGCCACAATGGGAATCAAATGGAGAACAACAGAATGATGTTAAAAATGTTCTTTGGTCTCTGCATGGTCAAAGATTCACACACAAAACACACACACACACACACACACACACACACACAGAGCGAGACAGAGTTGGACAGTGGCTCTGGCCTCTAAATCCAAGCATGTTGTTAAAATAAAAATTCAGAGTTTCTGTCTCATGTCAGCAGCCATGATATGGGCCAGAAAGAAGAAAGAATTTAGAAAAAAATTACTTTTCTTCATGCCTATTTTTGCCTCTATCGTACCTTTCATTGAATATATGTCTGTATAAATAATGATTAAGTTTTCCACAATGAACAATAAATTTTCTTGCAGTAATATTTCAAGTTTCCAGGAAGAAGATGGTGCCCCAAACAACAACTCCACCTGGTTGATATGACGTCGTGATGCTGATAGAGCATCCTGATAAGACCTGCTTTGTGTACCAGCTGCTCAAGATAATTCTAACTGAAATGGTTACTTTTTTTTTTTAACAATATTCTGGCCAGAACTCCAAATAGGAACCTAAGAAAGACCCTAATGAATACCCAGAGACTGTTTTCAATTATACTAGAGAGTAATCTTGAAAATTTGCCCCGCACCGCGCCCCCGTGTCTGCGCTCTTGTGCTGGCACCCAGTTACCGAGCTTCCGGCAAGGGGCTGGAGGTTAAAATACACAGACACAGAGAGAGAGAGAGACAGCGACGTGGGTCATCCTTGAATTCCCCAAGAGTGCTCCCTTTATTGGGTTCAGGGGCAGATTATATAGAGATAGCCACGCCCCAGCAAAACCCACCAGAAACCACTCCCCTGCCATCAGAAACTTCTGAAGGTCTCATGCTTAGAGCAGCTGTAGGCACTCAGATCAGGGGATTACAAGAAATTCAGGATCTGGGGTCTCACTGCTCCCAACAAAAATTAACCATCATTTTACTTTCAAAGGATCCCATAGAAAGAACACCACCTTCATGACAGCTGGAAGTAATTCTAGGTGATGACATTCCCTCTCCTAACAAGGGTTAGGACATCATTTAGGGGTTGATTATAACTGGTATACAGTTGGAGGTTGGGGAATAATATGTATGTTCAGGGATCTCCTTGAAAAAAAAGGGGGGGAATGAATGGGATGATAATATTCTTGTATATTGATACCAACTTAAATTATATTGAATATATATCCTTATTTTTGTATACAATATTTGTATACCTAGACAAAGTTATATTGTCATATTGTATGCATGCGTGATTCTACCTATGCTTCAGACATTTTGTATATTAATACATTTTTAGATCATTGTCCTCATTTGTTGTACAGTTCTTTAAAGATTGTTTAATATTCTAATATGAAATCTTAGTCTTTAAGTTATATAGGCATTACGAATTATAAGTCAATAGTCACCCATGTTTGATATACTTATAGTTACACTATTCAGGTACTTTAGATACATAGAGATTGTATTCTGCATAGATAGGTAATCTTTTACCATTTCAAAGAGCTGTAGAATATGGCATTTAAATAATTTGGGGCTCTGTTGTCATGAGTCATGATTGCTCCTGGCAGCACTGATCTGTTCAAGAAAGAATGTTGAGCATCAAAGACACTCCACTTGGAGCTTGTTTTCTTCTTGACAAAACTGGCCTTTGGGCAAGGAACTGCCCATGCATCAACCACTAATAAAATGCAAGATATCTGAACAGTACAAGCAGAATACAAGAAAAAAGACTGTCAAATCTAGCCGAGACAGAGAAAGATGGTTTTGAAAAATTTCCTGCCTATGAACATGATCTGTAAGTTACTCTAGGCCTTAACCAAAGTTGGTTGCTCCAACATTGTAATGAAACTTTGGGTGACTGTTCAGGCAGCGAGATGTCTCTGACAATTCTAGAGCTTTGGAACTTGCTTACAATGTACTTACTTACTTGCTTAGTTAATATTGTATCATTCTGGAGTCTTTCATGGAGTTGAAGAATAGTTATAATTATAGTTTTCCCTAGTTATGATAAAAGATAAAGTAGATATAAATATAGTAACTGTAATTCTTTGTTTGAGAGCTGTTTTGTATACGTAATTTTACTATGCTAAAGTTAAACCTTTCTTTTTATTTAAGCAGAAGAGAGGAGGTGATGTGGGATTCCCCTGTGTATGGTGTGAATACAATTGGTTAATAAAGAAACTGTCTTAAGCCTGTGATAGTGTAGCATAGAGCTAGGTGGGGAATACTAAACTGAGTGCTGAGAGAAAGGAGGTAGAATCAGAGAGAAGCCATGTAGCCCCACCAGAGACAGACATTGGAGCTTTACCCAGTAAGCCACAGCCACATGGTGATACATAGATTAATAAAAATGGGTTAAATTTAGATGTGTGAGTTAGCTAACAAGAAGCAAGAGCTAATGGGCCAAGCTGTGATTTAATTAATACAATTTCTGTTTGGTTATTTAGGTATCCTGAGAAGCTGGGAACAAACATGTGGTCTCTTACAACACATTTGTCCATTTATATTTTATTTTTACATTCTAGTTTAAAATTAATTTTCAATTTTGAAACAATCACAAGTATCATACAAGGACAAGAGAGAGACTAGAGATAACTCTAGCTTCAATCAACATATGGGACTGTCCATAAATGTTGTGCATGTGTTGGTAGGGAGCATAATTTAAACCAGATGCAGTTAGATGGGGAACCCTATATCATAGCTGAAATAATGGGTAGCAAGGACTCTACAGGTTAGGTAGAACTGGCAACATCTGGAAGCAACAGACCCACAGTCAGAGCAGATGGCTCTTCCCTAAGGGATATAAAAGTAAACCGCTCTCCTTAAATAAACCATCTGTCTGAAAAATCATTTCCACCAATTAATAAAGAAGACACTTGAAGGGCTGAGAAGCACCAATTCTAAAACCAGGAAAGATAAAAGAACTATGATCTACCCAATTAAATAAAAAGACACAATTTCTAGATGTCTACATTGAATATGGAATAGTTTCTATTACTGCCTGTCTGAAACCCTTTGTGGAGATAGCTGAATTGTTGGAGGGCAAATCAATATATCAATGCTGTCTGCAATGAGAAATTTGACTTGCTTGTCAGCTATGGGTATTGTCATTGATCATCAAGATCAAATCTAGTTAAGCAACATACCTGAAATAAAGATGAGGCTCATAGCGTCGAAATGGAAGCTAATTCTGGATGCTCAGCAATTCTGTCGTATTTTCGTGTTGTCTCGTTACTCTAATATTGGTAAAGTCACTTCCTAGGACTTACTATCACTCTTCCATTCTTCTGTACAAACCATATGGAAAAAATATGATTGACCTTTTCGCATAGTTCAGCAATAACATCCCAATATATATGTTGCTGTCAGCCCCAAATGACCCTTCTCACTTTGGAAAATCAACAAAGTGCTCCTCATTTCTCAAGTGTGACCACAGCCATCTTCTCTGAGAAGGATTATTTAATCATTCCGATAAGCCGTAATAGAAACTATTCCATATTCAATGTTAAAATGTTTGTCTAGTATGATGGCTGGTTTTAATTGTTAACTGAACCCAGTCTCACCTCCTGTGGGAAGAGTCTCAACATTCGGTAATCTAGATGACGTTGTCCTCTTGTCCTGTCTGGGAGGAAGTGTTTTGGTTACATTAATTAAGGTAGAAAGAATCGTGTACTATGCATGGCATCATTCACTGGGTAGAAGCTCCTGACATATGAGAGTGTGCTGAGTCCTGGCATGCATCCATCTTGTCACCTTGCCCTGAACTCAACTGAGGCTCTGACTGACCAGTTGCTCTGAGTTTCAGCCGCTTTGACACTCCTGCAGTGGTGGCATGGACTGTGGAATTGTGATCTTTATAAACTCTTCCTGCATTAAGTATGTTTTGACCAAACATGTCATCAGAGCAACAGGAAAGGAAAGAAAGAAACCTAGCTTCCACAGTGTTAAACTTTATTGCCAGCACTAACACAGAAGGAAAATAAATGTATTATTTGGTTAGATATTTATTTCTTCTTAGATTAAATAAAGAGGTATGGGTGAAATCGAGTATTTTGAGTGATTGAAAAACTAACAAAACACATTTTAATTAAAACATTTAATTAATTTTTAAGATAAATAGATGCTAAGATTTTTAATTCTGCTTTTGTGGGATTAGGGTTAGTGTTTAGGTGAAGTTTTTGGCTGTTTGTAATGCGACACGAACGTGACAGCTTATGGCACAGGAAATTCTCTGTCTCCGTATCTATGCACATGATGAGTGGAAAAAGGAGATTCTTTCTGATGAAAAGGGCTGACCCAACTTCTGACTTTCATGAACTATTTTCAATTGTGTAAACAGGATAAATCTAATATTCATTTCCTCTGGCCTGACGCTGTATAGCTGCAGGCTTGTAATGTCTTTTCCATCATCTCAACCAAATTTCCTCAGGCCAGACACAGAGTGGAATGATGTCCTGTCAGCAAGACAGGTATATCCCAGGGAGAGTAATAATAATACATAAACAGCAAAACTCACTGCTTTCCTACTAATAAACAAGGGTTGACAAAAGGCAGCTGCTGCTAGCTTGTTAGTGCGGTTTGTCTCTCCTTTTCAACATGTATTTAATCCTTAAGAAAATGATTGCAATTTCATAGTTGTCCATGCCAAAACACTGTTGAATGCTTTCTCTTCATTTTTCTTTCTTGTATATTATCCAAAATTTCCCCCATACATCTCAAGTTTATTATAGCTTCTCATCTCATTTTGTTCCTAGTAATTTTGAGAGCAGTGAGCCTTTGTTCTTGGCAGCCTAAGAATGCCACTTAACTAAGGAGGTATTGAGGATGTATTTACCTCTGCGTGTTTTACATAAGCAGGAGAGTACTTTCCATTTCCCTCTGCCTGGTCTCCCTGGTGCTGCAGTCAGCTTCAGTTGATGGATTGCTTCCTGTTTGCATTCGCTAACCAGACCGTCTTTCAGCCTGGGTGCTGGTATGTTAGCTGTGCTGCATGAATGGACTGTGCTCTTAATTTAAATGCTTGTCTCCTCGCCTCCCTGTCTAATAGCTCTTTCATCTCCTCCCTCATTACCACCATTGTTTCTCCATCATATCGTTTGCAATTTCCATGATGACATATTTAACTTCAGATCATAGCTCGTTTAGCCTTTTTCTCCTGCTGGTATGCTAATAGCACATCAAGCTAATCATTAATTTCCACCCTGTGGTTTCAATAATTCCTTCCATGCTAACTCTTGTATGGGAAAATTGTTTTAGGCTTGGCACCTTAACTTAATCTAAAGGGAAAATAAATCCTAAAATATGGAGCTACTGGCAGAGGCCCCTCTGGTCAATAAAAACATTATTGCTCATCAGTCTTAAGGTTTCCAAAGGGATAGAATAATGAAAAAAAAAACACCAAAATTACTTTTTGTAGACTTAATCTATGTTGCCTCAAAAGTATGAGGAAATATTTTGCAAAAGCCCTTTATATTATCCTTCAAATGAATATGATTGAGCATAAGATAAATATAAAATAGAAGAAAATAATTATTCAAATATTAGTTCCTGTATTGGTTAATTTTATTATTGTTTTGAAAAACAATATTGCAAAATCAACGTAAAGAAGGAAGAGTTTAGTTCTGTGTCAGAATGTGAGGGAGTCCATCATGGCAGCAGAGCTATGAGGTATCTGATCAATCACACATTTTCTTCTATTTCTTCCACAGTGTTGGATGGTTTCAATCTGTTCTCTGAAATCCCTTCCTCTCACATAAACACACAAGTTTGCATGTTTATGTTATCTTTTACATTGAAAATTATGGCACTAAATCTATGTAGAGGTCTGAACAAGGCTAAGGAGAAATGGTTGGTTTTCCAGGTTGCAAATTCACACAGGCAGGCGCTGCATATTCCTACGATGTAACTGGAGCGTTACCAAATGAAATTGCTTGAATTTTCTATTGCAACAGTTAATATTAATATATTTATATCAAGATCCACTAATCATGTCTAAATGTTAATTCATCCAGAGCTTTGATCATTCTGGGACAGATGGAAATGCTACCACCCTACATAAAGAATTTTACTTACTACTTCTATTAAGTAAAATTTTAGGTGTTTTGGGAGTATTTTAGGAGTGTATCTCTTTATTCCATTCTGTAGTGATCAGTGACCCTTAGTTTTATGTCTCTGAGATTTATCTTTCCAATTGTTTGCTAAATAGTCGATATTCAGAATAGTCAATCATTGGCATGTATGGAGTGAGAATGTAAACTACGCATGTAATTATGCCTTATCCTACTGTTTCTCAGTTTTGACCTCTACAAGAAGATCCACAGGCCCTACTTCTGATGAAGACCATGCTAAATTAACATCTCTGAGTTCTAAGTTGTTGTCCTTTTGTTGTACCAGTTATTCCACCATCTGTTTCGATTTGTATCATTCTCCTTGAGTGCTAAACTGCTTTCATAATTATGAACCTCATTTTTCCTCATTTAGCTTTTGTTATAATTATTTGCTTGCCATTGTTTTCCATTTTATCCTTCTAGTATACAGTTTTAATTTGAGAATGCCTTCCGTTACTTCAGATAGTATCCAAAATAGAAACCCAAGCAGAGAATTAGTGAATATTTAAAAACTGACCATCCATCACATTCTAGATTGTGTAACAGGATTTATTATGTATTTATTATCCATTACAATGTGGCTTATTTAATCATGGAGAATTCAAGATCAGGAGTCTAGGTGTGCACCATAAATAAATACAACTGAACTACACATCTAAGGCAAATGCTTTTTGTTTGGTGGTTAAAATGCCAGAGCATGAATCATTGTTCTAACTCTGAGACTAGTGTCTATGCTGGCCAAAACATTACTCATCTCATATGTTTTCATATTCAGGAAATTGGTTATAAAAATAGATGTTTTTCATTTTATTACATATATTTAATTATATATTTGTTATACATTCATGCTAAGGTATCATATAGAGCCTATAGGATGGATCATATGAATAGGGTTCTCTCCTTATATTTTAATAGGTCCCTGGGATCAAACAAAGGTAAACAGGCATGAAAGTAGCAACCTTTACCTACTGAGCTGTAATAAAGAGCTGATTGTTCATCCCAGCTACCCAGAAGCAAAATAATCACACAGAAACTGTATTGAGTAAATCACTGCTTGGCCCATTAGCTCTAGCTCCTTATTGACTTAACTCTCACATATTAATTCAATCCATTTCTATTAATTTGTGTATCACCACGTGGCTGTGGCTTACTGGATAAAGTTCCAGTATCTGTCTCCAGCAGGGATACATGGCTTCTCTCTGACTCCACCTTCTTCCTCCCAACATTCAGTTTAGTTTTACCTGCTTAGCTCTGTTCCTGTACAGTTCTTCTATAGGCCCTAAACAGTTTCTTTATTAACCAATGATATTCACAGCATATACAGGAGAATCCCACATCACCTCTTTTCTGTTTAAATTAAAAGGAAGGTTTTAACTTTAACATAGCAAGATTATATACAACAAAAAAAGGTATTAAGCAAGAATTAGTTACATTTATGTTTTCCACAAAACTGAGGTATAGAAAGGAGTGATAAATTGCTCAAGAAGAAATGACTCCATGGTAGATATATCTGAAAGTTGCATAGGGCCTCCATGGGTAAAGCTTTCTGGAATCATAATGCATGCTGGGGTTCTGGTGATATAACTGCCCAGGAATCACCATGGCTCCGAATAAATTCATTGATCCAGCAAGTTAGGCTCAGGTGAGTTATCTACTTCATCTTTCGAGGAAAAGTCATACAACATAAAGTTATGAAAAAAAACTTGTTAATTTGAACTTGAATTAGACCTTACCCATATGCGATGAATTGCACCCCAGTCACGTTTATGTTTTTATGTAATTGTAAAAAAATTAAGTTTAATTTAATAAAAATAAACAGTTGATATACTGAAGTGACATTTAAGAGTTCTCATTCAAAATATTAGGTATTAAATCGATAATATTTGATATCTTAGTTGATTTTATAACTTAATATGTTAATTACATAAGAAAATAATCTTGCATATCAGGTACACAAATTACATCTTTATATTTTGGTCATTAGCCTAGACCTTCTCTTCTGGTCATAAATGTGTTTATATTAATTTATATGCAATCAGTTTTTTAATTAATTTATTCTCTCTTCCTCTTCATCTTGCCTTTTGATGTTGCTTCTGCTGTTGTTGTGTTACTCCAGCAATTGCTGGTGGAGAGAATATGCATTTCATTCTTGAAACCTCCCATTTTGTATATGATGGAAGGATATCTTACACTTCTTCTGGTGAAGTTGTTAACCTTAGAAGGAAGATACAGCTATACATTTCTCTATGAAATAGTGAGATCAATTGTATGTTCCTTTTCCTAAAATGTCATGTGAATGTATTCACGTTATTAGCAGTAGCAGCGTGAAGTGATTTATTAATTTCATTCTTTTCATACTGAAAAATAACATATTGACCACAAAATATATGTTACACAAAACAAACAAAGTGATATGATTTCAGTCTCATTGTGGTTCTCTTTTCAACCTTTAAAAATAAAATTTACTGAATAATTTCAATATATACCAATGTCTTATATAAACCAAGTTATAGTGATAATTTAAATAACATACAAAAATTAGAATCTTATACACTGGGCAAAACTATGTCTGAGCTATATTTTAGTTACTCAGACACCCAAAAATGACTTTTTATACTATTTAAGGAGAATATTTGTTTGTTAGTATTATTGTCAATTTTACAAAAACTGGTATCTCCTCAGAAACTGCAAACTCAAAGGGATACCTCCATGAGATTGGCCTCTGGGCATTTGTTGGGGCATTTTTTGATTGCTCATTGATGTTAAACCACCCAGGAAGGTATGGCAGGTGGATCTATGCTGAAAGTATTCTAATTACCTAAAAGTGAGTCTGGGCGAGCCAGTAGTTGGTATTCCTCGATGATTTCTGCCGTAGTTTCTGTTTGAGATCTTGCCATGATTTCCGTTGGTGATGGATTGTGACCATAAGAGTCAGTCAATTAACCCCTTTCATTCCTAAATTGTTTCCTGTCACAATTGTCAAAACAACAGGAAACAAACTAGAAAAGAAATTGGTACAAGTAAGGGATGCTTCTGTGGTTCACCTGACTGAGTTGTTTTATGGGAGAGTGGTGTAAGCATCAGTAATTAATGGGATATTCTGTGGTGTCTGGAAGACGAGGATGCAAGCAGTGGAAGACTAGCTTGTGTAGATTTACAGAGACATTTAGAGTCTCTCAAAGTCTCTTTTGAGGCTATTTAAATTGAGCATCTGTGGAAATGAAGTGTCCTGCGCTGCACTGGGACAATTATTGTTACCCAACTGGCATTGAAAAATTAGCTGAAATTAATCAGCATCATACTGGTGAAATCTTCTTGGAACTATTTTCACAGGGTCAGGAAGCAGAAGTTTTGACCCGGGGGTCCCAAGGCTCCACATCCAGCTAGTGGTAGAACATGGCAAATACTGTGTAGGAGGCTCACGTTTCCTCCTCAAAATTGGGCCACTGTAGTTATTATAGCACCAGAAAATAAAGTAAAATGGCTAGCAAAAAAAATTAACAAACAAACAAAAAACAAAACACAGAAAACTCACCCGTTATTAAAATATATAACAAAAAACAACTTATTTTTTTTGAATTAGATATTACCAAATAAATTCTTTGACGTTTTGTTTATCCTCTGGATGAAATAGTAATAACAGACTTTCATTCTATGTGCAAACTAGCATGGGTTTTAGAGTTACAAATCCTGGGATTATATTTTGTCTGCCATAAGTTTCTTAGTCTATGTTTCATTTCTCCGAGCCTTAGTTCAGTCATCTATAAAATGTGAGTTTAAAAGATTTTTATTAATGTGAAATTATAAAGTACATATAACAGGATCAAGAAAGGAAGGGACTGATTAACTTCAGAATATGTCTTTCAGTAAGTATGGGAATATTATTAGGATTTCTAGGCACTAAAACACATGTCTATAGAAAGGTTATATATCCAGAGTAAAACTGTTAAATTCAGTTTTTAGTCCAGTTTCTGCTGCTTTTAGGATAATCTATCCTGGGAAAGAGATACTTTATAAACTATTTGTTGCAAATTGCAAATACTCCATGCTACTTTTTGAAGACAGCTTAGGGCCAAGTTGACTTTGGGACTTCAATGAGAGAAAAAAAATAAATGTCAGTTTGTTTTTATATGACTACTATTGTTGGAGAATAAAATGTTTCCAAATGGTCACATGTTTAAAATCTGGTCCCCATCAGTCAGTGGTCTTGAGAGATGATTGAACCATGAGAGCTAACCTCATCATTGCATTAATCTACCGGTGTGTTGACAGCTGAAAATTTATTATATTGTGGGGTCTAGTTGTAGAAAGTAACTTGCAGGGGCATGAGTTTGAGAATTATTTTCTCTTCCTAGCTCCTATCATTTTTTTTTTTGCTTCTTTGCTATGAAAAGAGAAGCATACCTACTCTGTTATACCTACATATAACTTCATCTTGATGCCTTTAACACAGGAACATAGCAACAGTGGAGCACTACCGTGTGCTGAAACCTTTCAATTATGGGACAAAATAAGTTCATCCAGTTTTAAATTAACTTCTCCTAACTGTTTGGCCACAGCAATGGGAATTTAACAAGCACAATAGGTTGTAAATTGTATCTGTTGCCATGTCAACACTTAACTTACATAGGATATGGAAAAAATAAAATATTAATAATTAAGGTTCTTCATAAGAGTAGGAAGAGAAAAAGTATATATATATATAACATTTATGTGTGTGTGATTACATATGTTTTATAGGGCAGTTAATACTAAGCTGGGAACTCAGAAATCTTTCACTGTGCTGTGCAAGCCTGACTCCTGCTCTCCTCCCTGAGCCATTCACTGCTGGGGACCTTGTGCTGTTCCTCCCCTCCCATCCCCTCTGACAGACAGCCTGGCAGCTCTCCATCAGTTGCCTACAAACAAATCCTGATCTTGGGCCCTCTGTGGAGGCAAAGTGTCAAAATAAAACTCAGAATAAATAATATCTACTGATTTATTTCTTATCTATCAAGGCTCAAAGCCCAATAACCTTCTATTTATGTGGCATTTTTCCCAATTATAGATCAAAGCCTGGCTGTTAACATTTTAACTTCAAAAGACTATTGGGTATCAAGACATCAGAATGCCATGATCAAGGAATATCTAGCCAGAGAAAAGGTAGGCTAAAAATAGAATGATAGGAACACAATGAGTTCCAAGTAACTCAAGAAGAAATGTGTTGGAAAGTGTAGGACACTCACTTCTGAAAAGCCACATATTCTGCAGTGGGGGAAAGAAGGAAGGAAAGGAGAAAGAGATAGAAAGGTCAGCAGGTAGGTAAGTAGATAGATAGATAGATGAGGTGGGGAGAGGTTCTCTTAGAAACCTAGTACATGTGAAAGTACCTGGCAGTAGGATCCTTGACTTCAATTTTATAATATATAACCTAAATTCCTTCCAAAAAATTAACAACATGAAGATGTCATATCTCCAAATCACAATCATAGTTGAAGTTCTTATTCTTTGGATCTTTTACTTTCGCTCTCCAGTTGACCACCCACAGGATGTATGAGATTTGTATATCCTATTCAAGACCAATCATATACATTTCCTTCAAGTTAATTTTAGCAAAGTTATTTAAAACATAGTAATAAGTTTTCTGCTAACAATGGAATTAATAACCAAAGATAAAAGAAATATTACAGATAAGTAAATTATAAATTATCCAACTGAAAAAGGAATTTTCAGTAATTAAAGTATATTGTAAATGAAAATCAAAATGCCTTTTATCAAGATAGTTTTGATATACCTAAACCAATATTGAAAAAAATATAATTGTAATAAATAGACAGACTTCTGAAAGAGGAAAAGCTTCAACTCAAAAAGATCAAACAGTTCTATGAAAAACAGCCAGAAACTCAGCATGTTAAAGAGGAATGAAGTAATTTGAACTGTCATTAGTATTAAGCATATGTAACTAATGGTTTTAGAAATCTACAAATACGCAAGATTAACATGGAAATGAGTAAGCCTGCACTGTTACATTTAGAGAATTATAGAATTCACCCAGAAATGCATATCACACAGCCCTGATGATGATGTTAAATGTCTTCCTCTAGATTAATTAATCTGTCATCAGTGAATTTAGCTATACACAATATCTCATGGTTTTATATGTATTTTTCTCTATATTCTTATATATATATATATGTCTGCAAAAGAACATTATGAATACATATAAATTTTCCCAAGAAAATCATGCATATATAATGTTCATAAGAATGTGCATGTGTGTGAGTGTGTGTGTGTACATCTGCATGTGCAAATGTGTATGCATGTGCATGTGTGTGTAATGTTTTTTGGAATATAAGACAAGGTGTGTCTGTTCTTATTCTCAGCTACTATAAGAAATGAGGAAAATATCATTTTCTCTACATTCCTATCAGAATTCCTGTCTTCTGAGTTTATGCAAGAATTATCAAATAAACTCTGCTTATAACATGCGTGTGTGTGTGTGTGTGTGTGTGCGTGTGTGTACGAAGAAGTTCCAAAGGCTTCTCCAAAAACCAATATAAAGCAGGAAAGATTAATCTTGGATCAGTTCATCAGTGGTTTCACTTATCCATTTGGTTCTGTTCACTCTGTGCCATTTTAAGGGTGCATGGCTAGAAGACTGTGGCCCAGCAAAGTAGCTATAATAATACCATCTGGCAAGCATTTTTGGCAAATGACATTGGTGGATAATTCAGATCCAAAGTTTATTAGTGGAAAAAAGTTTTTAAAGAGCAGCAAATGTATTTCATGAAAGACTAAATATTTTTCTCTAGACTGAAAGGAAGGAAAAGTTAGCTCACCAGTTTTATTAAGGGTAGTGTTGGATATTCAACCCAGTTAGTAATGTAAGTATACCAAATTAATGCAGAGATGTAGTAAGTTAATGGTTTGTATATTCAACATAATAAGGATAACTATTATCACCAATTGCTGGAGTTAAACATAGCTCCTACTCCCAGCAATTTATTTTTGTAAATGTAGACTAGATTATTGGAAAATATACATTGAAAGGCTAGAATTATTTTGGATGAACAAAGTATGGAAATACTCAGTTTGAATCTTAGACAAAGCTCTGTAATGACTGTGAAAATGGTTGAGAAAGTGAATCCGGGCATCACTGTTACAAATTATTTGACTTTCAAACATATAATTAACCACACACAATTCTTAATTTAGTATAGTTGTTTAATTTTACTCTTTGCTCTTTGGCGGCCTGGCATGAAGTTCCCAAATAAATACAAAAAACTTATTCTTACTTATAAATGCCTGGCCTTAGCTTGATTTATTTTTGGCCAGCTTTTCTTAATCTATCCCATCTACCTTTTGTCTATGGACCTTTAGTTTTCCATATTCTATATACCTTTCTTTACTTCTTCCTCTGTGATTGGTTGTGTGACTGGGTAACTAGGTCCTGGCATCCTCTTCTCCTTTTCTCCCCACTTCTCTCTCTTCTCTTTCATTATCTCTGCTTTCTAGTCTCCCCTGTTTCTCTCTTCTGCCTAGAGATTGACTGTTCAGCCCTTTTATATTAGCCCAATCAGATGTTATTATACACAGGCAAAGTAAAACAGCTTTACAGGGTTAAACAAATTAAACATAAAAGAACGCAGCACTTCTTTGCATCATTAAAAAAATATTCTCCAATTATGAGTGAGTACATCCCATGTTCATCTTTTGGGGTCTGGGTTACCTCACTCAGGATAGTGTTTTCTATTTCCATCCATTTGCATGAAAATTCGAGATATCATTGTTTTTTACCGCTGAGTAGTATTCTAATGTGTATATATTCCACACTTTCTTCATCCATTCTTCCATTGAAGGACATCTAGGTTGTTTCCAGGTTCTGGCTATTACAAATAATGCTGCTATGAACATAGTTGAACAAATGCCCCTGTCATATGATCGGGCCTCTCTTGGGTATATTCCCAAGAGTGGCATTGCTGGGTCCAGGGGTAGGTTGATCCCGAATTTCCTGAGAAACCGCCACACTGCTTTCCAAAGTGGTTGCACAAGTTTGCATTCCCACCAGCAATGGATGAGGGTACCCCTTTCTCCACAACCTCTCCAGCAAAGG
>NW_026067931.1:8526970-8538665 GCF_014885135.2 Alexandromys fortis
GGGGAGGGAAATGGGAGGCGGGGAGGAGGCGGAAATTTTTTTTCAACAAATAAAAAATTAAAAAAAAATATTCTCCAGCATAAAAGAATGTAACACATCATTAACTAATATTCCACTAAGTTTAATAATTGATTAAAAATTGAAGCTTTAGCCCGGCAGTGGTAGTGCACACCTTTGATCCCAGCACTTAGGAGGCAGAGGCAGGGAGATCTCTGTGAGTTTGTGGCCAGACTGGTCTACAAGAGCTAGTTCGAGGACAGGCTCAAGAGCTATAGAGAAACCTGGCCCCCCTAAAAGAAAAAAAAAATGAATGAAGCTTGACTTGTATCTTTTTCACAAAAATAATTTGAAAATTGACTGATGAAAGTTCATAGAAAAAATTCTTTGAAATTAAAAAGATTTTAAGGTTCACACAAAAATTAAAATCCCCCAAAGGAGAAAAAAAAACACAGGTGATTTGTACTATACCAAAATATTCTCTGAAGGACTGTTCAGATAGAACAAGTATAGAAATAGAAAAGAATTGCAAACTGCATTTCCTTTAAAACTCTTATATCTAGAATATATAAACAATGGCTTAAGTTTATTAAAAGGAAACAGTTTAATTATCTAATGTGTAAAATAGATGAAGATTCATTTTGTAATAAATGCAGGTGTATAAGAACTTATATTTATATTGCAAATATTGGCTCACAGGATATCATTATGAGTTTTTCCACATACCGATTAAAATTATAATAAAATATTACATACTGATAAAGATGGGAAAACTAGATCGTGTGAAGTAGCTCTGATTATTAATGAAAATAGATACATTGGACAATTCAGAAATTGACACATAGAAATTGAAGCTGCTAGTAACTCAACAGTTGCACTCTTGGACATTTTTCTCAGAAGAGTAAATAAAGTCCATTCACACAATATGCTATTCACAATGTTTAAGCCTCATGGCTAACATCTTCATGCTGGGAACAACAAAACTACTAACTTACATTTTAAAAGTTTGTACTAGTTTTTAAAATGATAATTTAATTCTTTGAGAAATGTATATAGTGTATTGTGATCGTATTAACCCTCTAATTCCTTCTCAACCTTCTGATCCAATTTTGAGGTTAATTTCTTTTTCTTTATTTCCACCTGTCATACACATTTTGTGTTGTAACTATACTTGGGCATAGGACCTGCCTTGGAATGTGATCCACCCCACAGGGGTAATGTCGTTAAAGAAAACTGACTCTTCCTCTCCCAAAAGCTCTCATATGCTGATAGCTCCTCAGCTAGTGCAGTGATTTCCTGCCTACCTTCTACACTCCATGCTAATTCCATGCTGGGTCCATGCTGAGTCCATGATGAAATTTTGTCTAGTTGAGTTTGTTCAGGGCTTTCCATGTTATCACAGTCATTGAGTTCATGAGTAAAATTGTCCATTTGTGTTGGGAAATCACTGTTTCCTTGAGTCCAACACCTCTGGCACTTAGAATATTTCTATTCTGTCTTCAGTGAAGATCCTTAAGTCATAACAAGAAGGTGTGAGATGCATGTCACATTTAAATCTAAACATACTACAGTCTCTTATTCTCTGCACAGTGACCAGTGAAGGGCATGCATTTCTTCTCACAGAGCTGACCTTCTATATAATTAGAAAGTGGTTGCATGCTCCCATGACATCCAAGGCCTTATTATGCCAGAAGCCATTCCAGACAAGACCAGTCATTAGTGCAGATTTCAAAATCATAGCTAGAAGCAATTGAAGTTGATTTGTCTCTTTAGCAAAATTCAAGACAAAGCCAGACAGTAAGGATAAAACTTCCAGGTGAGTACTAGATTTATTACTCCGTGATTTGTGATTTGAGTACAAGGTGTCTTCCACAATAGTTTTACCTTCAAGTTTTGCAGGGTGGCCAAGGCAGTATTGGCAGAAAATCTGTAACTGTTTTAAATTCAGATCTTGTAAGAGGAAAACGTAATAAAAATTGACACAGCCACAAATAGAGATGACACTTTAGAGAATCACGCTGTGAAATAAAAAGAAGATATGAGAAATAGGTGATGTTGATACACACCTGTAGAAGTGGAACTTGGGTGTCGAGGAAAGCTGAGCCAGCAGAGTATCCGTGTTTTAACAATTACCTCATTATAAACTCTTTCAATGTTATTGATCTTGAATAATTGAATATTGAATAAATATTGAAAAAAATCTTTGTAGGACATACTCTAATGGAGAGAGAAAAATACGTCAAAGTCGTAACTCAGAACACTAGGGGGTTTATCAGTTTTCCTGGTTATCATGAAACTCTCAACAAATAAAAATGCTTAGAGGGACTGACATTTAGACAGCTGATTCTTTTCAACTTCTTATCAAGAAAACCTTGTACATGTAATTCTATTATAAAACCTTAATGGCTTTTCCATCACTTCGGAATTATCTTATTATTTCTTATGTGATGCTTACAGATAAGTTTTAGAATAATTATTTCTCAACTTGCCACCCTACTAACATGGGAAAATAAAAAAAAAAAACTTCTGTATTTTTTCTGGAGAGAGAGTAAATGGCTAATTTAACCACAGGAAAAAAATTTAATATTATATTTTCACTTAGGAGAACTTGTTTACTTTTTCATCCAAAAATCTTGTATTTCAATATATTTGTAAATTAACTTTTTCATTTTTTGAGAATTTAATATTCATAGACAATGCATTTTATTCATATGAACTTCCTTTTCTTCTTCCAACTTATCCCAGATAATTCCTGATCATGTCTGTCTTTCAACTTCAGGTCTATTTACATAATTCATGCTGTCTAGTGGATACCATCCATATGTATAGGAGTCTAGGGACTATCCATTGATGCACAAACAATTTATCCATGGCATGTGTGTATGTGATATTTTTATGGTTTTATGTCATTTTTGTAATAGTTTGCATTAAATAATTATTTTATTGATCTTTTAAAAATTCAGGAAATATATTTTGGTCAAATTTATCTTCACTTCTTCCCATATTTCATCTCAGGCTGACCATTACCTCCATTCTTTCCAAATATATATTTAAATTTTTAAAAATATAACCCATTGACTCCAGTCTGTGCTGTCTATATTCTCCTAGTTGTGGTACCACCTCCTAACAGATAATTGACCTATCAGGAGTCATAATCTTTTTAAAAAAGATTTATTCAACATGGGTACTGTATGTCTGTACACCAGAAGGCACCATATCTCTTTACAGCTGATTGTGAGCCACCATGTGGTTGCTGGGAATTGAACTCAGGACTACTGGAAGAGTTCTCTTAACCTCTCAGCCATCTCTCTAGTCCATGGAACCATACTCTTAAACAACTGACTTCCCTACCTGAAAAGCTTTTAACTGCCTATAGCTCTCAGTTAGGTTTAGGAGCTTACTCTATGCAAGAATGTTGACTGCATTGTTATGGTACAGGTATTGCAGAGGCAAGCACAGTAGCTCTGGTTTAAATAGTGCTGTAGTCATGTCATGCCAAGAAGACAATTCTAGTACAATCATCCTAGACCTCTGGTTTTCATAATTATTTTGTCTCTTTTTTTTTTCTCAATGGTCCCTGAGTCTTTCAGAAGGGTGTGATATAGATGTGGGGTTTGTGACTGCATTGCACTGACACTCTCTGAATTTTGACAAGGTGTAAGTGTAAGTTTCTGTATTAGCAACTGTTCACAGTATAACAAAATTTCTCTGATGAGCTCTGAGAGCTTCACTAATTTATTCGTGTAGAGAGATATGATTTTAGAGTATACTTATGTACTGTGTCCATTTATCAGAATATTAGTGGTACTGGGCTCTGTGAGTTCACAACCATGGGTAGTTCTTCAGAGTTACAGTGCAAGCATATGTTTCTTCCTATGTGGTGGGGCTTAAATCTACTTACAAAGTGGTGGCTAGCTTTATAATATTCATGGCACTATTGCATCCATAGGCATATCTTGCCATGTAGGTCATTGTTGCAGTTCACTGGTTTCACAATTGGATAGACTATTGATGACATTTTCCCCCATCTGCCTACACAGCACCTTCCAGTTTTATGAAAACGCTTTCTAGTAAAGTTCTCTCTTAATTACTGATTACTCAAAGCTAATGATTTCTCCAAATATTCAACTTACACATTTCCAAGTTAATAAAGTCTATTACTTATTAGAAAATGTTTTTCTTGATTCCGTTTGATTTCTTATAATGATTAATTGTACAGCATGCACACATTTCTACTTTCACTTTTTTCTTTGTATTGATTAAAAACTGATGTGATGTAATTATACTTTGATCAATACATATTTTCTGTAGTATTTTGTGTTTTGATTCATCAAATTCCTTCATTAAACAGTTTTAACATTTATCTTTATGTGATATCTGTATTCATTTCTTTTCTAGCATCCTGGCATTAGTACACTATTTGTTATATTTCAAATTTCTAATTAATTGTAATAATAAATACTTAAATCTGTCTCTCTTCCCTTCTGGTGATGGTTCATATTTATGCAAAATGTGGAAATTTCTTTTATTCTCACTGGCATATATAAGCTACAAATAAATATCATTACATTATGACTTAGTTATTTCAAGAGACTGTTTCAAAATGACAGTGTTCACTTACAACAATAAATGGAAAAAAAAATTCTTTATACTATGTAATTGAATAAGGAGTGTAGGACTGTAATCAAAGTTGCAGATATTGTTGATGATATTTTCCATGGATATTCATTTATTATTCATGTTACCTTTGAAATTCTGAGAGAAATGTTTTAATATTTACAATTTTGATTTTATGTCTCCCATAGACTATGTTCAAATTTTGAAAAGGAATTACTTAAATACATTGTTGCTAAAGTTCAAGAATCACAAATTATGTGTATAATCATATTGATAATTAAGTCTTTGTGAATATGAATCATAATTTATACCATATACATGAATTCCATGCTTTGATTTTTATATTTAATATGAAAATATCACTTGTTTGAGAAACTTTCACTTGTTCATTATACTTTGAATAAAATTAGATTTAAAATTTTTTAGACAGCCATGCATGCTATGTTTCTAGTTTTCTTTCATTGTAAATGAACTCTAATTTCGATAAATTCTTTTCAATATGCTAATTAAATATTATTTGCTATGTTTTACCTTATATTTTAGTAACACTACATTTTATCTATTTAAAATTCTCAATTATCTTTATTCATTCATTGTTCCTGTGTACATGTGTATGCATATATGCAGATATGCATGCCATAGAGCACATGTAGATTTCAGAGAAGAACTTGTAGGAGTTAGTCTCTTCTCCTTCCACATGGTTCCTGGGGAGATAATTCATGCCCTCCACCTTGGTTGTGTATCACTTCATCTGTTGAGATTTTTTTCTAGTCCCTACAACCTATATTCAATATTTTGATAATTTTATCTAAATAAGAAGAAAGTACACTCTTTCTCAAACCTATATGCCAGTTTATAAGAGTTTTACTTATCTGCTTTTATAAATTTCTTCATTTTTCAGAATTCTAATTAATCTTCTGACTTCCACCTAATTATCCTTCACATTTCAGAAGGACTATATAAACTATTTATAGAGAGATGAATGGTCTTTTTCTTCTTTTCTTTAACTTTTTCGTTAAAAGGGATATTAGTGTACTAACCACTGGATACAAAATTGATTTTTAAAATATTACAGAAATAAGATATCAAATAAAATTTGATGAAACATGTGGCTAAAGATTCAGGTCCAGTTCTCAATCATATATAATTTCTACTCTAGGTAATATTATGCCCTCTTTTCCCTCTTCTGACTTATTTGGACACATACATACACACACACACACACACATACAAACTAACATAAACAAATTTTGGTGAATCATGCTAATTCTGGCCGCTAGACTCTCAGAAGCGTGAGCAGGCTTCTAAGTGTAAGGCAATGTCTGTTTTATGAGCAGGAACTAGAAGAGCATTTAAGTTTAGAAAGTAGTGAATTTGGGCAATTAGATGTACATAAAATTTGAAATTAAGTATTATAATCTATAGTAATTTGAACAAAAAGTGCCCAGTAAAGGTATAAGAACATAGGAATACTCATCCTTTCTCAAACTTTTTATTGAACTTTTATTAAATCTTTCTATGACTTTTGAGTTACCAATATTTATATATCAGGAATGTAGACAGACATAGAAGACATTAGGAACTTATTCAAGGAGAAAGATGTGTGCTTCTGTCCAGATCAAATGTTGAGAATTTTAAAATAAATTTAAGATTGTGGTATTTTATAAGCACTTCCACTTTGCAAAAGATAGCAATAATAAAATAAGTAAACTGAAAAGTCTGATCAGGACTGTAAATTTCCTATTAATTCCTATCCCAATTCCAAGTATACTGCCCATTACAAAAGTTAGTTTCTAGTTTCACCACAGGAGTTTTGCATCTGCTTAAATCTAATTTTTCTAAAATGAGTTTCGATTTTCTACATTCAAACAGAAGTCTATATATCAAACCTGCATAAACTATATGCAGGTTTATCATAAACTAACAGACTGCTATGGAAATAAATCAAGTGAATTTTAGATGCTTGCTACATGGGCAAGACAAAGTGACAAAACATCAATAAAAGATAGCAAGTAAATTATTGGAAGAAGGTACCAACCTGATTATGAAAAACACAGGTCACAATAAGACTTCTATTTAAGGAAAACAAATTAATGACATCTGAATTTGAGATATCTATTTATTGAGTTTTAAATGGAGCACATTTCTTAATGATCTACAAATTTACTTTCATGCATTCTACTGATTAACAATGATCATAGAGCTAACACTTGGCAGTCTTTGAAAAAATACTGGAAAAAGGAACATCTATCTTTGTTTATAATGATTATTTACATCAAGATATCAATTATAGACAGCTATTGTATAATTAATTTTATTGTTCAGAATGATTATAAAATTATTAAGACTTTTCCTACATAAGAATGGCATAATGTTTGAAAGTTAGATGAAACAAGAGAGATGAGACCAGTAAAGTGTTTAGCATGAAAATCTCCCCAAATCATTGATGAATGGGTTTTGTTATTTTCTGCTCACCAAGGACAGATGATAAGTTAGTGACAATTCATGTGCAGAAATTTCAGTAATTTTATGCTATTCTAATTGCTCTTGGTTGAAAGTTCCAACCAGCAGGATTTATTTTATAACTGTAATTTCCTACATGAGAACATATGCTGGGCTCTTTTCCTCAAATGTAAGAGTATGCTTATAGCTTACACATATTTTTTTTCAAATCTAGCTAATAATTATGTGTGAACACTTATGTGACCCAGATATTTTTATGGACATTGGAAGTGAGAAATTTAACAAGGTGAACAATTTTCACCTCTTTAGCGAAATTTCCCATTTATTTGAGTCAACTGAAGAGATAGAAGCAGGAATAGTAAGGTCTAATAAATGTTATCAAGGACAATATAGGAATCATGATACTGTGATACACTGTCCATATTCCTTTTTTCCCCACAGGAACTGAAAATAATTCTAAGAAAATCATGTTTCTAGAGACTAAATGTGACTACAAAATCTAGTAAAGTTGAATGTCATAGTACCATAAAACTCAAATTACATTATATTGAGAGAAATAAATTTCTTGTTATTCATTAATAATTATTGTAAATAAGCTACTATGTTTTGATTATGATGTAACCTATCAATTATATTACAGTCACCAACTGATTTCTAAACTTTATGTGTATATTTTGTTGTAAAACCAGATGCATGCTTCTCTTTTCTTTTAATATATATCAAATACTAATTCAACAAGTTAGTACCTTTGGCCGGAACCATTTTATTCAGCCTGTAAAATAGAATAGCAATTTTCTATTTGAATCAGTTTGTTATTAAACTATGTCTTTCTTTTTACTAGAAAAAATGCATTGAAATTCTCATAAGTTTGTAAAACCTTAGCATGATTGGCTTACAGTGGATATTGCCTAATTATTCAAATTTATAACTAAGTGAAGCACTGTTTATTAATTGCATGTGTATTAAGTTTTATAAAATAATGATATCTTTTTGTAATGCTCATGCTACAACATTTCAGTCATTATGAGCTTAGGATGGTTCCTGTGCTTTTTCATGATCCTGTCATGTTAAGGTTTAAATATCCACAACCCCTACATATTTCATGATGTGACTTAACCACCAATATCAAACAGAAAGGAGGGCTTGTCTCATGTGAATACCATTAGAGCAGTTAGGAAAGAAACAGCACACAATATTTGTCTGTAATTATACTTTGAGTCTTTTAAGGAAAGTTTACACTGGTTTGCATAGTGACTGTACCAGCTTTCACACCCATAAAAGATAACCAAGTTTTCTCCTTTCCCAGCAACCTTGCCAGAATCAGTAGTCATTTGTTTTATTATTATTATTATTATTATTATTATTATTATTATTATTATTATTATTATTATTTTCAAGACAGGTGTTTTTTTCCGTAGCTTTTGGAGCCTGTCCTGGATCTAGTTCTTGTAGACCAGGCTGGCCTCTCTATCTTTCCATCTCTCTCCTGAAGAGGTAACTTCTGCTCTCTCTTTCTCCCTCTCTCCCTCTCTGTTCTCATCCCTCTATCTCACTCCTTCTCCCTCTCCCACTTCCCCTTCCTTACCATAACCCACTGAATAAACTCTAACCTCAAGCTCTCTCTGCATGATATATCGTCTGTCTCTCACCCACCATGGTCTCCTAACCACCAAGGTGACTTGCCAAGGCCTCATGGGGTTGGCTGTCCCTCATAGGACCACTGCCCTCGTGGTACCAGACTTCCTACCATATATATATATATATATATATATATATATATATATATATATATATAACATTACAATCACCTTCCCAGATTTCAAGTTGTATTACACAATGCCATTTTAATAATAGCAACATGATATTGATCAAAACAGACATATTGATCAATAGAATTGAAGACCAGCACATAACTTTCCATAACTACAGATAGCTGAAGTTTGACCAAAATGCCCCCTGGAGAAAAGACAGCTTGTTAAACAAATGGTGCTGCTCAGACTGGAAAACTGCATGTGGAGGAATGAAAAATAGATATATATCTGTTATTCTGCAAGAATTTTGACTCCAAATAGACTAAGGACTTCAATATAGAACCTGATACTCTGATTCTCATATAATAGAACATATGTAATACACTTACTTTTTATTTTAATTTGATACAGGAGTGGCATTCCATTGACATATGAAAAATAATGTCTCACTTAACTGACAGCATCTTTCATGTGGGACAGGCCAAGAAAATAATGTAGTTTTTTTGTTTTTATTTTTATTATTTGTTTGTTTATGGTCGGTAAATATATGGCCACCTAAGCCACAGGTCAGTGTCACAGAGGATCTGTTTGTCCTGTTGTTTGTGAGATTTGAAAAGCATATACCACTATGGGACTTTTCTACAGAAAGAATAGGTGTAGCAGAAAAAGTTAGTTTGAGGTCTACCCAACTGTTTCTCAAATTATTGACCTTTTCTTTAATTTTATTGTGTTACAAACACACAGCACACACACAAACACACACATTCACATGTATGGATGAATACAGCTTGCTGAGTCTATTTAGTGCTGCTTCTTTCTCTGTGTTTAAAGCAGACCACTTAGCATTATTTAACCTTTGAGGAAGCTTGTTGCTGAAGAAGACACACCTGTCACACCAGCCGATGTTTACCTGTAACTCTCCATTTAGTGCTGGATTAGTTCCCTCATCCATGATATTTGGGTCCTCTTTCCAAGATGATTTGCAGCTTATAAGTGACAAGATCTAGGATCAAGTCTAGAATTGTCTAAATACTAAGTCTAGACTACTGAGGAATTACTAATATTTTATGGTCATTTTAATGAGGAAAGCCAAAGCTATTGTCTATCCCAGGGAATGGATCTTCTTGGTCTGAGATGTTATTTTAAGCTCTGGGGGATTAGAAAAACATTGATCAAGTGATTTTTCTAGGAGGAAATTTAATAAAACAAAACTCAGTTTTTCATGGATAACAAAGAAAATACATCCCTCTGATAAATGTTAGTTCAAAATGGCCTTAATATCTAGGCTCAGTGTTCCTGTAACTTTTATGACATATTCTATATTAGGCTATAGAGTCTGAATCCTTTCAGAACTCTGGCTGTTAAATAGGAGTCACTAGGAGAGACTGGCATAAAGTCTGCTGTTTAGAGGTTTAGCTGCGTGGTGGTAAGAAATATTTCTTTTAGTAGAACTTTCGGGCTCTCAGCTAATTGCACATTAGGTTGCTTTCAAAATTATTCTTTTCTATTTAACATTTAAATTGAAAGGAAAATATCATCACTACAGTACAATGATTGTTCTTAGTCCCACCACTTAATAATGCAGTTTTGCCAGGTCTTTGAGAGTGGAAACCATCACTACAGGGTCAGATACACACTGACCTAAATCACAACACTGGCACACACACACACACACACACACACACACACACATTCTGAATATATTTTACTTAGTACTTTCACGCAAGAATGTGACACCAACAAGAACAGAATTCCAAGTGTGTACTACTAGTCAATTATACTCCTACAGGAAGAATGGCATAGATAAATCTTTACTTCCTGCTTTTGTTTCACTGGAAGTTAGAGGACTGGTAGGTGGTATACATTATGAATGATATAAATCAACTTCTTTTCCAATTTGGTGGAATACAGACTTTTAAGTAATTTTTTTATGAGTCTCCGGATCACTGTCTGTTGTTCTACTGCCCATTTGTCTTTAGTTTTTTTTTTTAATTCAGATCTTTTCTTTCTCTAAGTTTAGTTAATTTATTAAATGGTTTATCATTCTTAACTGTTTCTCTCAAGGAACCATCTCTTTGTTTCATTGATTCTCCATTGTTTTGTTTGTTTGTATTTCCTTTATTTCAGCCTTGAGTTTGTTTATTAATAACTCTATGTGTTATGCCTTCCTTTTGTTCTAGAACTTTTAGGTGTTCTATTAAGTTGCTACACAAGATCTCTCCTATTTTATATAAGCACTCAATGCTATTAGCTTGCCTTCATTGTGCTCCATAGGTATGGATAAGTTTAAAATTCCTATTTTGTCTTTTAGTATAAGCTTTAGTTGAAAATTTTGAAATTCTTAATGAACTCAACAACATGTATATAGTAATGTTGTATTTTATGTATTAATAAAATGCAGTCAATCTGCAAGGGATACACCTCAAGTTTAGATGATTTACCAGTATGTGCAAAGTCTTTAGGCCAATCCTGACTGACAACAGCTGCATATACAACAAACAAGCAATCAATCAAACAAACAAAAACAATAACGAAGAGATGCTATTCTTTGAATCTTGGCTTCTAATCTGCCACTATTGAAAGGACCTTGAGGAGGAGATTGAGGATACCATAAAATGATATTCAAACTTCCAAAGTAAGTAACATACTTACAAGAACAATAACCTGAGACAGCATGAGAAAATATCATTTAGGGTGCAGTAAGAGATACCACATGTTTGTTATGGTAGCCAACAGCTGTTTAATTGGGCTTAAGTGTCACTCAACAAAAAGAAAAAAAAAAAACATTTCTGGTGTTAGAAACCTAAATATCTTTTTGGGGAATAACGAGGTCATAGATTTTTTTTTTTTTTTTTTTTTTTTTTTTT
>NW_026067931.1:8538857-8545788 GCF_014885135.2 Alexandromys fortis
TTTTTTTACCCAAAGTTAAATGTAACAATCACCCTTCCTCAGAAAAGTTTATATTTACAGATAGCAGAGGCCACCATGATAAAACACAAGTGGGCACAATGAATAGATCACTGGGGATTCCAGTCCCAAAAGATACATTTGGGATTTAACTCCTGCATCTAGGTCTCAGCTAAAACCACAGAATAGGGAACAGAAAAATGTTTAGGAACCAGAAACTAAGAACACTGCTTTGTAAAAATCTTTCTTATAAGTTCCTGTTAAAATGAGTCTTAGATTAGGGTAGTATCAGTAGACATGGTAATATTGAAAGGAAAAATCTTCATGAGTCCCAAGACTGGACAAAAAACTATAAGCAACCAATGAGAGCTAAAAATGGGAGAATTACCTTTTTTATTATTGTTGATTCTGCTTCTAATACAAACATGTCATCTGCAAAACAATAAACAGAAACAACAATAATAGACTAAATAGGTTTTATTTCCATATGTGAACTTAACTATAATCAAAGAAAAAAGTAATTAATGACAGAGTTCTGGAAACAAAATTAATTTGAGACATTGGGATTGGCTGAAGGGAGGAAATGGAAAAGGGAAAGTAATAAAATTATATTTTAATAAAAGTTTAATAAATGAGCAAATAAATAAATAAAGGCATATTTAGGTTTCACTGAAGGTGACATGAAATATAAGACCTTGGGACACTTTTCATTTCTCGCTTCTGAATCCTAATGATGGGGTAAACAACTGCCCCACTGTGCACTCATGCCATGGTGCTCATCATTCCAAAATAAACTATTATAAGATGACTTCAGTATTTTGTTATGAAGAAAACATACAAGGCTGATTTAACTATTTACTGATCTAATCTACCTATCACCTACTTTTCTATCTTTGTCTTTAAGTCTGTCTTCACCATCAGTCATTATGTTATCTCATTTTATGTATATGTACCCATACTTCCGTCAAAATCTTGATGAACATTAGTGGCCAGTGGGTTTTTCATCTTGCTCCTCCAGGTCATTTCATCTCTTATCTTTCTCCATTTTTTTTCTTTCCTCAAGCCATTGCTCTTGTCTATAAAGCCAAATTTCTACCTACCCATTTCTCTGCATCACCTCTTGAGAGGGGGGAAATAATGCAAAGTATTGAGTGAGTCCATTGTTGTAAGTTGCTTCCATGACACAAAACAGGCACCCATTACATTTATTTATATCCCATTGCCAAGAACATTTGTCAGTTTATTTGTGCATCTGAAAGCTAAAGAAGCAAGGAAATATAATAGAACAAAGTAGGTTTTCAATTGATTTTTTTTTCTCCTTCACATTGAAGAATGAGTGAATGGATGGTGTTTGTTGGCTCTCAGATATTACTTCCTGTCTTAGGATTTCTAGTGCTGTGACAAAACACCATAACTAAAATGCTAGTTGGGGAGGAAACAGTTTATTTGGCTTACACCACATCACTGTTGATCATCAAAGGAAGTCAGAATAGAAAGTAAAACAGGGCAAGAACATGTAGGCAGAAGCTGATTGCACAGCACCCCTTGGAAGGGTGCTGCTTACTGGCTGATTCCCTTGACTTGCTCAGCATGCTTTCCTATGGAATTCAGGGATACTAGCCTAGGGGATGACCCACCAACAGCAGTCTGGGCCATCTCCCATCAGTCAATAATTATGAAAATGCCTTACAGCTGTATCTCATGGAGGTATTTTCTCAGTTGAGGTTCCTTCTTTTCAAATAACTAGTTTGTATATCATATTGACATAAGACTATCCAGCACACTTTTCTTCTTTGGTGTTCATTTACGTCATATTTAAAATATTGGTTTCTGTGTTTCACTGTAAATGATAACCAAATAATATATTTGAATTGGTATATATATTATTTTTTGCTATGGAAAATCAAACAAACAGGATATAAAAGAAACTATACGTGAGTACATATTGGATGTGTTAAGCTCATCATGTGAGTGCCACCAGTGTGTGCTGTGTATTGTGCTGAAGTCAATTTCCTATCTCTGCTTCCATTACTCGAGTGTCATGTCATCTGCTGCCTAGTTATTATTGGTCATGAGAGAAATTACATAAGGATTGCTTTGCTCCTTTGGCTGTCTTTTAGCGCTGACAGGGGAATATAGTTCTCTTTAATAAAACAATAGCTCCGGAAATAAATCCATTTAATTCATTACCACATGTGGTCATGTTTCTAGGCTTTCACTTTTAGAGAAAGAAGATACAGAAATATATGTCAAGTTAAATGAATTAACTGGAGTCATGGTGTTCTTGGACTTGAAGATAGAAACCATTGTGTATATTACTGTGTGCAGCAGTTGACTTGAGAGTAAGTTCTGACATACACCTTTAGACTTGTACAAAGAAAGAAGAGAGTTACTCAAAAAAAAGTGATAGCTCATGTCAGGATATACAGACAACATAACATGTATCACAGGCAAAGCCATCCCCATTGGACAGAACCGCCATGCACTAGCAATGCCATAAAAAAACAGCAATATTATCTGAGATATTAAATGCACTTTTGGCTTATTATCTAAAATTCTCAAAGATCTTTTAAATATTATATTATTTAACTCTATAAGCAGTTACTATGGACTATTTCTTATTATTATATGTCACATATGATGAAACACCATGACCAAAAGCAACTAGGAAAGTATCTTACTTAAGGTTTTTATTGCTGTGAAGAGACACCATCACCGTATCAATTCTTATAAAGCAAAATATTTAATTAAGGTGATGATATACAGTTTTAGGTTTAGTTCATTATCATCATTGCAGGGAGGATGGCGGCACCCAAGCAGATGTGGTGCTGGAGAAGGAGCTGTTATATGTTGAAATGCAGGCAACAGGAGGTAGAGTCTCTCACTGGGCATGACTCTGGCATATATCAGACATCAAAGCTCGCCCTCACGGTGACATACTTCCTGCAAGGCCATACCTACTCCAGCTAAGTCACACCTCATAAAAGTGCCACTCTCTATGAGCTTATGGGGGCCAGTTACATTCAAACCACCACAGAGATGAAAGAGTTTACTTGGCTTACACTTCCACATTAGTATTTATCACTGAAGGGAGTCTAGACATAAACTCAAATAGTGCAGGAACCTGGAGTCAGTAGCCAATTCAGAGGCTGTGATGGAGAGTTGTTTACTGGCTTGCGTTAGAGCCTACAACTGCTGCCAAAATCTCTATTATTTATGGTTCTCTAGAAAGGCATAAATTATGAAATTTATAAGAATGGCTAATAATCTGTGGTCCCGTTAGTACAGCAACTAGCTAGCTAGCTATAACCGTCTATCCATGTAAGGTACAGGAATCCAGTAGTTGTTCAGTCCATGTAGCTGTATGAAACAGCTGATCTTCAGTGTATGCCAGAATATCAAAGAAATAGACGCAAATGCCAGTGAAGGAATGGATTTGGCAGTGAGAGCAAGAGCAATCAGGAAAAGAGTACAAATTTCTTTTTTTCCACTACGTTTATATAGACTGGGAGTAGAAGATAGGCCCAGATAAAGGTGGATCTTCTCTACTCAGATGTTCCAGATCAGAAGTGGTTCTTTCCATTTTAGATAACATAAGTGAGAAAAATCTCTTACAGGTGTGTCCAGACATTTAGGTTCTCGTTAATTCCAGATGTAGGTAGTTGACATTGTAAGTCACGTTGATATCTGTGGACTGTGCTATGCTGTGCTGCTTCTGGGAACCATGTTGGTGTGTGTGACTTGTGATGTCCCCTGAGAGTTGACACTGGGGTTGGCATTCTTTTGGTAAGTCATTCCTTTCATCAAGGAATTTTAGAACTTCAAAAACTTTAGTGCAAACATAAATAAAACTTTTATGAATTTATAAAGTTTAAGTTTTCATTAGAGTTTTGAAAGAGTGGAAAGCATCATGTAACAATCTCAACATTGTAAAAGCCTTGCACTATTTACTACACCATCTCCTCTTTCTCTTTTGCTTGGTTTTTATGTTGAAAATAAGGTGGTTTTGCAAAGGTAAATGTCTCTTTAAATATTAAAAAGACAATGCATATTTACAGGAACATTAAAATGAACTGTGCCTTGTGCCTTCTATAATAGTTTATTAATAAACTTTCCAGAGAGAAGATGCAACAAAACATGAATTACTTTCCTTCTGTGTATCTTATTTTTTATTTTTTAGCATTTATTAGGCAAAATCAAAGATGCATAGTGCATTGTAGAATGAATAAAAGATAGAATAATAATAGAATGATATTTTGGTCCTAAACTGACCAAATTCAAAGAATACATCTGTGGAATACTTCTTTGGCTGAAGCGTGCATGAAGATAATAGGAAGAAGTGCTTGTTGGAGAAAGTCCTATATTATAATTGATACATTTTATGATATAATTCTCATTTTTAAAGTATATAAGGGGCCAAATCAGGATCTAGAAAGATGACTCAGCAATTAAGAGTTGCAAGTGGTAGTTCACAATCACCTGTAACTGCAGCCTCTTATACCCTCTTCTGACTTCTGTGGGCTTTTCCACACAGGTAGTGCAGATAAATACGTGCAGGCATACACATGCATAAAATCATTAAATAATAATATATTTTCAAAAGGCATGTCAGTCCAAATTGATAGTTTCAGTAAGAGCAAACCCTTTTTAATTTTGTCTGATTTCCATATTATCAAGGTACAGTTGGTACTTGTGAAGGAGGCAGAAATTCTTCAGTGGTGGGACAAAATGAAGCCATATATCTCCTTAGAACATAGGGATTCATAAGGACTTTGACCTGACTATAACCTGAAGAGATTAACCACAGGGAAGAAAAAACTGTGAATAAATAATCCCAGAACAGCAAATCCAAATAGGAGAAACAGGAATATACACAACCCCATTACCACCACAAAAGCAAAATGATTGGAATCAACAAACACAGCTCTTTTATCTCTCTCAACATCATGGATCCAATACTTAAAGGATACAGAAAAACAGAATGGATGAATAAAATGATGTTTTTGTTGCGTCCAAGAAAACACACCTTAACATCAAAGACAGACAACATCCCCATTAAAAGGATGGAAAAGGTATTATAAGGAAATAGAACTCTAAAGCTCTTTTGAGTAGTCATTTTAATGTCTGACAAAAATAGGCATCAAACTAAAACTATTTAGAATGGATAGAGAGGGACACTTGATACCCATTAAAAAATCCATCAATGACAATACAATTTTAATATCTATGCACAAAAATAATGGCACCCCAGTTCAACAACAACAACAAGAAACACTATTACAGCTTAAATCACATATCGACACCCACACACTGATAGAGAATTTAATACCCTACTCTTGCCAATAGACCGGTTATCCAGAGATAAACACAAAAGAGAAATCCTAGATATAATTGACATCATAAACAAAATGAATTTAACAAATGTTTACATAAACTTTCACCCAAATTAAAGAATATACATTCTTTGTAGCATCTCCTAAAATTTTTCCAAAACTGAAATATGACCACATACTTGGAAACAAAGCAATATCCACAGGAACAAGAAAATTGAAATAGCACCCTGCCATTCTATTTAACCAACACAATTTTAAACTTGTTGTCAATAACAGAAATCTTAAAACATATGGAAACTGAAAATAATTCTACTGAATAAAAAGTATATCAAAACAGAAATTACAAAAGATTTTAGTGTAAATTAATACAAAATCTACCAAGCTTATGAGACATAATGAAGGCAGTTACTAGACAAGTTCATAGCACTAAGCGCCTATACTAAAGAAATTAAGGAGATGTCGTGCTAGTGAATTAACAGTATACCTGAAAAGCTCTAGACTGAAAAGAAACAACACCTAAAATGAATAGATCACAAAATGTAATCAAACTTAGGGTTAAAAATCAGTAAAAAAGAAACACACACACACAAACAAAATACAAAGGAACAATGAAACAAGGAGTTGGTTTTTTGAAAAAAAAAATAAGACTTACAAACCTTTATCCAAGTTAACTAAAAAGTAGAGAGAGAATATCCAAATTATGAATACTAGAGAAGATAGGGACAAAACAACAAATACCAAGGAAAGTCAAAGCAGCATAAAGGCATTAAAATCCTGTACTCCACCAAATTTGAAAATCTAAAAGAAATACATAATTTTGTCGAAAGGTACCACTTACCAATGTCAAATCAAGATCAGATCAAATATTTAAACAGATTCTTTAAGCCTCAGTGAAAAATAAGCCTTTATTAAGAGTCTTCCAATCAAAGAAAAGCCCATGGCCAGAGGGTTTTAGTACAGAACTGTACCAGAGTCTCAAAAGAGTTAAATGTCAATAATCCTCAAATTGAACTGTAAAGTAGAAACAAAAGGAACATTACTTAATTAATTATATGAGACCATAGTTATACTACAGAGTTCCAATAATAAAACCACATTATTGGCACAAATATAGACTTATTGATTAATAGATTACTGAAAACCTAGACATAAATCCACACATAACTGAGTACCAGCTATTTAATTTCCAAAAAGCCAGATACACATTGAAAAAATGCAGCATCTTCAATAAATTTTGTTGCTTAAACTGCTTGATTGCATGTAGAAGGATTCAAATAGATCCATACTTACAACCCTGCACAATTTTCACCTGTAAATTTCTGCTAAATTTCCCTTGTTTTTTTTTCTGTGAGTTTTGAATTTGTTTTTGTTTGTTTTTTTATTAATTATTGTTGCTTAGGTACAAGGTTATGATGTGAGTTTCAGGTATTTTTTGTTTATTAATGTACTAATTAGTTGCTAGATGTTTGCCTCTTAGTACTTATTTTGTCACTTCATAATAAGCAGGACTATATTTTATTTTCTCCCATATCATTAAAATTTTCTTATTTTCTCCCTTGTTTTAGTGATTGACCACATGTAAGTAGTTTAATTCATATATA
>NW_026067931.1:8547262-8563797 GCF_014885135.2 Alexandromys fortis
GAGAGAGAGAGAGAGAGAGAGAGAGAGAGAGAGAGAGAGAGAGAGAGAGAATCACTTCATGTGTGTGTCTAGCAAATACTAATGGCCTTTGAAAATGGAAACCTACTACTATGGAAGCTTTCTAAATTAAACATACATAAAAGATGTTTAAGCAGATTTATTTTCTAATGGTAGGGTATTGATGCATCCTCTAGTATTCCTGGGTGATCAAATTAAAGCCCAATGCATAGCATGGGTAAACTCTTTCCAAGTTCCTGGTCATTGAAGTCCCACTGATTTCCCAACCATTAATAGTTACTGCTGTTGCTCTTAGTTTTCCACCAGAATATTTGGTCAGGCCCTAAATGTTGGAGGTACTACATAACTGCAAACTGAGTAACAATCCGTGAAGAAGTCAAGCTGATACTGATCTAGAAGTTTCATCAGTAGCTTTTCTAGTGTTTGATAGTGATATTTTTGCTACTGGAGAAGACACATTATCAACAATCATTTCTATATGTGAAGGTGACATGCTACAAGTATGAATACCTGGGCAAGACATGCCTACTATATAGTAGTGCCATCAATGTTATGGAAATGACCAACCATTTTGTGATTAGATTCATCCACCAATGTATGGAAAGCTACCATAATATTTCTTATAAAATTTTAAGGCCTGAAGATTGTTCCCATACTAACACTTCTACCTACATTAGCTAAACTTTCCTCTTTAACAATACTACAAATCCTGCCTCTTTTTTTGTATTGTTTGTATTAAACCTACCTTATTATTCAGCTCTATATAACAACCCTGACTCTCTATTCAACTTGCTGACCTTCCAGGGTGCTGAAACTTTTTCTCTTGTGAGCCTAGGCCACAAGATCCCAGCTTTCTGTCCCAGTGTCCATCTGTTTCCTTCCTTCATTCCTTCACTGTCCAAGTCAGGAATTTTTAACTCAATAAAAATTAAAGTTCCTAATGATCAAACAAAAGAAACAAAAGAATATACCTTTTCAACTGTATAATCTATCTGACAATGAACACTGGATCCACAGTGAAACGTTAAATATTAATTCAAATCCTTTTAAGTTGATTCCAGAGTGAAGAAAGCTCATAAATTTTAGGCTTTACTAAAAGTCAAAAGGGCTATAAGAAGAGCTCATTAGTTAAGACACCTGCTCTTGCAGAGCACTGGGGTTTAGTTAACAGCACCAACAGCAGTTGATATGGAGGCCGTTTTATATGCTGTGGGTATGTTTTACTACCATTGGTTCATTAAAAAAAAAACCTGCTTTGACCTACCATGGGACAGAATATAGCTAAACAGAAAATCCAAACAGAGAGACAGGGAGAAATAAGGCAGAATAAGAGGGATATAAGTAGCCTCCAGTGGAGTAAGATGTCAGAATATGACAAGTAAATCACAGGACACATGGCAATAAAGAGATTAACCCATTTCTAATAATCTCAGCAATTATAATTAATATTAAGACTCATAAAGATTATTTAATAAGTAGCTTTGAGGAACTTTGGACAGCAGAGAAATGAGTCCAGTGGAACTAGGAAGACGGAGAAAAGCTTAAAACTACACTGGGTGACTCACAACCATGGGTATCTTCAGTTCCAGGGATCCAAGTATCCTATATTCTCCTTGGGTACTTACATGCAAATTGTGATTATAATTTATTCAAGTACACATATAAATAAAATTAAGAAATAAATACTTTTTAAAAAGTGACAAGAGAAAACAATAGAGGGCATGTTTTTTAGTTTCTTTTTCTTCTTCTTTTAAAATTTTTCTTAGAAACAACAGTCATTTTGCCAAATTGATCACAGGATGCAAGAATGGGATAGAGGAATGCTGGATGGAGTAAAAATGAAAAAAAAAAATGATGTCTTGTGGAAAAGGGAAGAGGGAAGGGGAAGGGAAAGAGGAGGGAAGGTAGGCAGATAAGAGGATGGATGGAATTTTAAGTACCATAATTTTGAGTACTTTACTGATGACATGAGAAAATAAATTTAAGAACTTAAGAAGGCATTCTATAAATGGTTATATGAGTATTTAAAATATGTATAATACGCTGAAAAATTTTTATTTAAAAACATTCAAATTTGTGAAGCATTCCATATTTTTAACAATTATATGACAAAAAAACCATACCAACTACTCAAACATACTAAAAAGGAAGAAATAACTTAATGACTTAATGAATTGAGTTGGTAATGAAGTTAGATAAATTTCTCAAGTATTTAAGAAGATATTTGTTGATAGTGACTGTGCTTTCTTTTCTCGGTCACCATGACCCAAATAATCACACAGAAACTATATTCATTACAACACTGTTTGGCCATTGGTTCAGGCGTATTTCTAGTTAGCTCTTATATACTAAATTAACCAATTCTATTAATTTGTTATTTCCGTGACGCTGTTGCTTACCTGTAAGGTTCTGGAGTCTTTCTCTTTTGGTAGCTACATGGTGTCTTCCTGACACTACCTTTTTCCTGCTTTCAGTTTAATTTTCTCACTTACCTCTATTCTGCCCCGCCATAGGCCAAAGTAGCTTCTTTGTTAAGTAATGGCAATAAATATTTTCACAGCATACGGAGAAGAATCCCACATCATCTCTCCTTTTATTTCTAAATGAAAAGCAAGGTTTTAACTTTAACATAGTAAAATTACATATAACTCACCCATTTCCCCCTCTCTCTCCTTAGAAAACAGCCACACACCTAAATTTCTAAAACCATGATAAAATAAAACAAAAACAACCTAACTAGAGTAGGATTCAAAGCAAAAACAATAGCATAAAGCCAAACAAACAGAAGAAAAAGAGCCAAAGAAAAGGTATAAGAAACACATTTACACAAAAAATTTTTCAACTCTTTTGCCTGATTACAAAGTCACTTAAAAATTTTTAGAAGTTGTCTTATAAACAATCCATTTCCATGTACCAAAAATCCATCAGCTGTAATTCACCAAAAGGGGGAATTTTGGTCATGTAAGTGAAGAGATTTACTGTTAGGAAATGTTCTACATCATGAGACTTTTGGAGCAGAAAAGTCATAAGGTAGTTCATCCAAATGGATCCAGGCAGAACACTAAGGCTGGATTCCCACAGTATAGACACTTCTCTCAGCATTGCTGTAAATATAAAAGTGGACATAAAGTGTGTTGTCAGGGTGGTTTGAATTGGAACATTATCTGAAATTACCTGAAGTACTGATTCAATAAATGCAAAGGGCATAAAACAAAGTTGAATCTTTCTTCACAATGATTTTTTAAAGAACATCTTAAATTGATTTTTAAAATCCAGTTCAATTTGATCTTGTGGTTTACATGAAGACAATCAAATGGTGGTTCCACCCATTAATTCTTTTCAGAAAACTTTCTTGAAATAAAACAGAATAAAAGAACACCCCTTTCTTTCTGCTTTTAAACATATTTTAATTTTGTTAAATCCTGCTTATCTGTGTTTGTTAATGAGGCAAATGCATAAGAAAGCAGGTACCTGTAGAGGCTCAAGTTATCGGATCCCCTAAATTGGAAGTATGGGCTGTTGTGAACAGTCAGTCCCTAAAACAGCAGTATGTGTTCTTATCTGCTAAGCCAACTCTCCAATTACCACTTCTTTCTTATTACTCTAAATTATGCTTCCTTTTTGTTTCTTTTAATGCTTGTTCATATTAGCGTGCATGGGTAGCTACGTATCACATGCCTGCCTGTTGCCTGGGGAAGCCCTAGGAGAATACAGATTTTCAAATGGTTGTAAGCAGCCCTATGGGTGCTGGGAATCTAACCTGGTTCTCTGTCAGAGCACCTAGTCTTCCTGACTGCAGAGCCTTCTCTCCAGTCCCGCTGTTTAATTTTTAATGAACTACATTTAGAGAAGGACCATTAGGTCCTCCAATGCAAACAAATTATTATTCTTGTCCTTTAGGCTATACTTTTCATATTCAACTAAATTAAGAATGTAGTGTTGATAAAGTTTGGAAAACAGTAGTAATAAATAGCTATGAATAATTCATTTAGTTCAAAACATACAAATCAGATGTTAATGGGCTAAAGCTGTTTACTAAGGAATTCTGGTGGAGTCAAAGCTTATTTTCCGATGAAAAGTTATGCAAAATATTTCAATTTTGTGCAACTGATGCATACATTTTAGAGCAGTACACGGGAAGTTTTCAGCTTCTAGGAGTGACATAGTGACAGGCGGTAGATGTGATATCTCAAAAGTGTCATAAAATAGTGTACTCAACTAAATATATGGGACAACTCTGTTTAGCCAATGCAACTTAGACAAAAATCACAATTATTTTAAAAACATCAGACTTTGTGACCCATGAGAATAATTTTAACCTCTTCATGGACTTGCATTTCTGAGGTAGGGAGCTAAGAAGGCAGATTAACGTGAACGAATTGCTGGAAGTGACAATGCAGAGAAGATCAGGACAGTGTTTAGAAATCATGGGAGAACTCACCACAATCACTACTCTGAAGGCTGTATTGCAAGTGTGCAGGCAACACAATCTAAGATGTATAATGCATCTTGCCTGCTGGGCTGTGAAATGACGGATGCATTATAAAGTCACTGGTGTACAGGTTTGGCAGAAGTGACATGTCCTCGCTGAATTGTCAGCACATTAAATGAAACATCGAGATGTAGGTGAGCTAACAGTATGGTGCAAAACTAAAAACAATGGCCACCTCTAATAAATGAGCCCTGAAGAGTGGCACTATTTCTATAACAAAGAATTAAAGCCAACTAGGAAGACAACAGCATTCCTTGGTAATGAAACCACTAGTTTAATTAACTAGACAGATTAAGAAGACATTATCCAGACACTTTTAAATGCATCACCACAAAATAAAGATTGAATAACAATTGAAACTCATAACCATGGGTCAAAGCAGTTGTCAGAGTAAGTTAGGAGATTCTTCAAGTGTTTAAATTAGGAGACCCCGATTTGAAAGCAAATTTATCATATCAGAAAATGTCTGATATACTTTGCCCAGCATGATGATTTCCAATTTTATATAGTTTCATTTCTCATTAATTACATATTTTTTTTTATTTCTCAAAAGTGAATACAACTCAAGTACGAATTATTAACATATTTTCTTTATCTTTTCTTTTTGTCAATTGGTATATAGGCTGACCAGTATATAATATACCACAAAACCAAAACTAGAATATTATCTGAAATCATATTCAGCTACATCAATAATAGCTGTATAGAGAAAGAGATTTAAATCATTCAGGAAAACATAATATTCGTAACAGACAATACATTTATTTAAAATTGTGTTAAATATGTCAATATTGTATACATTTATCATCTTCTTTCCTTCGAATATAACCAGCCACACAGATAATTTTTTTTAAAAACCACTACATTCTTCTAATAGTTTAATTGGAGAGGAAATAAATACTTCATGAATCAAGTCAAAGGCAATGAATCGTGCAGCATGATTCCCTGTGGGTGGGTGGGTGGGCCCACTAATAAGTGGGTGATACTTGAATTTACTCTTCATGTAGGAAACCAAGGAAGTTTGGTGATGTGAAAATATGTTGCAATGATCGCAAATACTCTTTCAGAACTGCTTTCTGCTTTACTGTGTATAGTACAGACTGGAATGCTGGGCCGTTCCAAACTTCCCTCTTACGATCCCACCCAATGGCATCATGAGAGCATTTGTTACAGTATATCCTTTTGTTTCTATTTATCATTACGCTGCTTTGTAAATTATCACTAATATCATCACACATCATGTACATTTTGCCTCCAGTAATTACCCACCTGTGACTTTCACTCCTTGCCCACACTGTTATCTAAAGCACTCACTCTCAGACAATAGTCCCAGACAGGCTGTCTGGTACCAGGTTAGGATGATTTTATTCAAGAAACAAACAAACAAACAAACAAAAAACAGTTGTGCACTGTAACATTTTCCTTGAGAAGATGAAAAGAAATGATGAGCTAATTTTAAAGTGAGCAGTATATGTTATTGAATAAAAAATTCAATATCAAACAATGTTCAATGAGTATTTTCTGCCTACAGAAACTGCACACTTTGCAATGATTGTTCATGGCATGTACTCAGAGAAATATGCTTCTGTGGAAACGTTCACACATCTAGCAGAATATGTCTATTTTCCAAGTTACTTGTTCCATATGTATATACAATTTTAAAGATTTTTTTGAAGGGAGCAGGGATTCAAGACAGGTTTTCTTGGTGTAACAGTCCTAGCTCTTCTGGGACCTGCTTTGAAAATCAGACTGGCCTCAAACTCAGTGATTCACCTCCCTCTGCCTCATGAATGCTGGAGTCGGGGTGGATAAAGGGGGAGAGTACTGGAAAGAAATGACTAGAAAGGGGCAGTCAGGTTTCAGTGCCATGTAGATACCTGATGCAAGGAAAACTCCCACGGCGGTCAGGATGCCAGCTAAGATGCCTAGCAATAGTGGATTAGAAGCCTGAACTGGCATCTCCTGTGATCAGATTGCTGACTATCTCAATTGTCACCAGAGAGCCTTCACCCAGTAACTGATTGAAACATATGCAGAGACCCACAGTCAAACATTAGGCCAAGTTGGGTAAATCCTGCTGAAGGAAGGTTTGTAGGAGTTAGAGGGGTCAAAGGCATCTCAAGATAACCCACAGAATCCACTAACTGGCTCATAGGAACTCAAAGAGCCTGAACCAGCAACTAACGAGCAGACATGGAACCAACCCAGGATCTCTACATATAGGTGACAGTTGTGTAGACTGGTCTGATTTGAGACTTTTGACAATGGGAGCATGGGCTGACCCTATGTGCTGGATGGCTCTTGGGAAACTTTTCCTTATACTGGATTGCCTTGCTCAGCCTTAATGCAAGGTGAAGTGTTCAGTCTTACTGTAACTTGATATGGGATGATAGGTTGATGCCCAAGGGAGACCTGTCCCTTTCAAACAGAAATAGAGGAGAGATGGATTTAGGGAGTGGAAGAGGTGGAGGGAGGGACTAGGTGAAAAGAAGGCAGGAGGAACTTTGGTTGGGATGTAAAATAAAAGAAATTTAAAAAAGAAATGGGCAAATGAATTCATACCTTAATTAATTAATTAAACTAGGAACTTTATCATAAAAATATAATTATACAGAGTTTGAAATGTAAAAAAAAACAGTATTTAAAATAAATATGGCAAAAGCCTGAATTAATATTGAAATTCATGGTACAATTTGATTAACATTTTCTAAATTCTAACTTTTGAACTTGAATAAATCCATAACTTGCTATGCCACACTTATGAACAAGTGTGATCCTAATTTAGGAGAAAACAGAATGAAACTTTTCATTTAACTCAAAGGTTTTCAAAATAATTCTTCCAGAATATCTAATTTGGGGCAGAATTGAATTCTCAGCAGTGTTAGCAAGCAGAACTGCTATTTCCATCCATTTATTCACATCTAAAACAATGTATTTCTCTTTCTATGAGTTTTAGCTAAAAACAGTTACCTCTTTAAGCCATCTTCATTTTAATAATAAAATTATGAAAAGTTTCCTGAAGAAAATGGTAAATTGTGAAAATTAGAATGCACAATACGATTTTTTTAATTTCTGCCAACTCAAAAAAAAATTCAACGATGAAACAATTTAAGATTGAAATACAACTAAAGATAGAGTTAAACTTTAAAAATATTATTAGTTGATGATCACTTGGGGTTATCTTCCCTCAGTAAGACATTTTCCAGCTCTCAGCATTCCGTAGCTGCTTTGTGTAGCACTGTGGCCTCTTTACTTTCCAACCATCCATAAAGTATAGCCAAGAGTGGTATATAGGGAGAGCTGGAGCAAAGGATTTGCTTTCATTATAATTGCAAACTATGAAAGAAATAATTTAAAATTTTAATTGTATTTTTATTACTTGATAATACTTGTACAGTATTACCAAAATTGATGTTTTTAGGCCTTAACTATTTTAGGGATATATTGAAAGGACTGAGAATAAAAGAGAGGTCTAACTTAGCACTAAATGGGTTATACTAAATGCAAATACTAGGTATCAGTTTGTACCTGTGAAAACACAACAAAATGCAATACGTTACAACAGTCATTAGAGAACCATGTTTTCAGAATATTTCTTGTGGGATTTATATTACCTTAGCTGTAACATTTTCTGAACAATGAACAAAGAATTGGGTTGAATTTTGTTTATTTATGGCATAGGAGAGATTTTTTTTCCAAAATATTTTAAACACAAAACACTTGATCCATTTTTATCTGTATGTCTTTTTGAATAATTCTTTTTAAAACTATGTATAAACGTTTGAGTTAATAATATAATTACATCATTTCCCCCTTTCCTTTCTTCCCTCCGAAGCTCCCATATATACCTTTTTATTCTCTTTCAGATTCATGGCCTCTTTCTAATTAGTTGTTAATATTTAGTATATACAAGTACATACTTATATAGTCCTCACTATAACCTCAGTCTGCAAATTGTTACTGTCTGTATCTTTTCAGTGCAGATGATTTAGTTTTAAATACTGTATTGTTGAGCTTTTTCTCTGGGAAGACTATTTTTCCTGCTCTGCACTTCTTAGTTGAATGTTTTTTGAAATGTCTCAAACACCATTGTAGGCATTAGGCACAATATAATAAACAATATTTAAAAAGAAACCCTCCATTTTTATACAATCACTTGGCATATATAATATACATATATATATATATATATATATATAATTTCAAGTGGAAGAGAATGAATTTTGGAGGGAATGAGAATAATGACAGTTTTGACGCTGACTTTTTATACTAGTTTTCAAAGGCGTTTTTGTCTTTTTATCTTGCTGTTATTGGCTATTGTTTCATCTTGCCACATATTCATCCCTCAAAGTGAGACTAAAGTGATTCTCACTCCTCATTGTAGACAGTCTCGTGCAAACATGTGGTGTACAGGAAAGGATCCTATGCCCTGGAAAGCAGCTGAGGGAAAGAATGGAGTCCACTAAGCTATTAACAGTCTATGGCTCAACCCTGCTCCATCTGTGTGAGGTTCAGAATGAACTGAAGAGCTGACTGTAGTTGTGTAAGAAAAGTGGACCAGCCGCATAGACAACAGCTGAAAACCAGTGATTCTGATTTAATGATAGATGCCCAGTAAAATTCTTACTGCATTGCCCACCCAAATTCCCATGTAAATATGTCATTTTAGACATGAGAATGACAAAGTTTTCTATTTGATATTCATTCCTTTTACTACCCAAATGCCCCCAATCAATATTTTTTCTTTTCATTTTTCCATGAATAAAGAATTATATCTTTTTAACTAAAATGTTCTAAATTATTTAAATTCACTGTTTTCCTGCCTCTTCATCTCCATCTCCATCAGATCTTAGAACCGACCATCCTAGCTACAGAGGAACCTATAGTACTTTCTAAATAATCTACGACCCTGGAATGCACAGAAGATGATGCTTGACCTGCACTATGAATGAGAGCTGCTGGGAAGAAGCCCTGTATGCCAACACTTGAGTGGGCAGAACTGTGGGGAAGTGGAATGTTGCAGGTCCACATAATTATCTTATCTTGAGGTACTTCCGGAATCCCAGAACAGGCATTCCTTGTCCACCTTTGCGCTGGAACTCGCATCTTGTGATTAATATATTAGAAACATTTTGAATCTCTTAACTTAGCAAACCACTATTTCCCACCAACCCAAAACCTAAGAATATCATTGGATAGCATCTTTGGCCTATAAAATGTTTCAGCTATCACACTGTAACTCCATCTGATATGCATGCTAATGTATTTTAAATTCGCTTTGCTTCATTGTTCTCTTCGTTCTGTAAAACTATAAAAACCTCATAAAGCTGCTTTCACTATGAAGCACAGAAGAGAATACTACCTGAATCCGTGTTCCTGGAATATGGTCTCATATAATGGCCCCGGACTAAACTATCTCCTATTCCATTAGAACAAATAATAATTGGACAAGTATATTTGACTAACAGTTGAGATAGGAAGACTAGATATTAGTTAGCTGTCATTGAATTTTAGGAAAATTTGATATGCCACTATTATAACCAATACTTTATGAGATAGGGTGGGTTCAGCATAATTGTGGCTTTATTCTAAATGAAGAACAATGCGATTTATGGTGGGGAATATTTAATGATTATATTTAATAAGCCTTAATTTCTCAAAACATATTTGTTTTGTGACTATGACATAAAGGCAAGACTGTGCAGGCACATGACATATGGCAAGAATTGCAGCAAATAAGATTCCTGCACCCAGAGAACCTTTTGGTTTGGAATTTACTAGAGTGTTACACAAGTAACCAAACTTTACATTTAAAATTTTCTTTTTTCTTTTTTTTTTTTTTGATGAAGAAAGCAAATGATTCAAATGATTAGGTTGAGGGAAATAATTTACTGTTTAGAATCTCTCAGTACCACAGAAGGAAATCAACAGGAAACTCCTTTAACTTTGCTCTCATTATTGTTATAAACTACTAGTTGCTAAGTTCTATGTTTTAAAGATCATGTTACTGTGAAAAAAAAACTAATGGAAGAGGCAGGTTAAATGTGTTCTTAGCTTGAAAGCAGAAGAAACTGACTCAACTCAAATCAGCAGAGTACAAACTTGTAATAAAAATTGAAGTGAGACTGATGTGAGAGTTGGAAAGTTGAGGTAAGAAGTTCCCATCAATGAAGCAATGGAGGTCTAAAAAGGAAAGCGATGATATGAAGGTTTGTTTTGCCTGAATGTCACAGTTGCTGTGAAGGATTCTCTGGTTTGGCTTTTGCTCTTGAATCAAAGTTTAAGTTTGAGGTAGAGAATAAAATTGATTGAGGTTGTTCTAATGCCTTTTTTTTTTTCCTTCTGAGATTGGGGAAATCAGAATCTATTTTATCTGGGCTTTTTATTTAAAGGTAAATATAACTGATATGCACATCCTTTAAAAGAATACTCAATGAGAAGCTGATTCAAAAAGATAGGGTATTTTACCTTAGATTGTGGATATAGGTGGGCTGACATACAAACCAGCAGATGGAATACGTATACAGGTAACAAACCAAGAAAATGATGGAGTATACCTTTATAATCGATGAAGCATACTACATTGGTGACAAACCTTAGGAGATGGAGCAGGGACACAGAGCAAATTTCTAGCTGATTGAAATTTGCTACTTGACTCCCACTATCAGAACTGGTTATCCTTCATTGCTTTATGTAATTTAGGGAATAAAAGAACAATATATTTCTAGAAAAAATAATGTGAAACAAAAATTTAAACATTTCAATTGAGTTTGGGTATCAAATGATGTATTTTTCAAATACACTCACAGAAATGAAAGCTGAGTCATCATTTTAAAAACATCTTACTGTTTATGAAATTCAATTTTAAGAGACTTTAATGGGATCATTTGAAAAATAAGTTAAAGGAATGGGAAATAAGTGCATTTGGGTTAAATGTATGCTACCATACCACTGCAAGGTGAGATAAGATGAATGTTAACTAAATAAGAAGATGTGCCTTTCTGTAAGCACTGTTGGCTGAAAAGCCGCCAGTTCGCTTTCATAAGTCTCCAGCTCACAACAAAATGTGCATATATAGTCATCAAATTAATGTGGGCTTACTAAACAACTCATTAAGATGGATGAAAATACTATGACTTTAAGAAAAGGAAAAAGCTTTAAAAACAGAATCATAAAAGAAGATCAGAAATAGCTACAGTTTGGTGTAGTGCCAAAATTTTAATGTAGATCTATATTTCAACATTAGTCAGAACAAGTCTGTCATTTTGCAACTTAAAGGTCAAGGAAAACAAAAGACAAAATCATAATTTATAGTGACTATCTACTTAGTATTTAGTGGCTTAGCTTATAGTCTATAAATTGATTAATTGTTTTGAGTTCATCAGTCCTCAAGCTAATCAGTTATTAATGTGAGAAGTCCCATCATGGGTACAATGGCCAATATTTAGTGAAATTTTAACAAGAGATATAAGAACTAAAATTATTTCAATAGTATACTCCCACAGATAAAAACATACATATCTCTAGTTGAATATTCTATTACTTCATTGGACATAGTTTAAAATGTATATGAATTATGTTGATTAGGTATGGAAACAACGACAACATTAGTTTTTGATATTTTGTCATTAAATTTAAATTCCAAACAGATTAATTTTCTAACTAACTAAACACAATAAAAATCCGCACTATTAGTGCATTCCCATTCTGTAATGACAAATTACTCTAAACTGCTTTCAAAGTTCTTAGTTTCACCTTGGGCTCAAAGAAATGAATGCAGCAGCATGGAGCATGTCTGAGCCTCCACTAATCTCCTCTCTCGATTTCCTGACTTTACTCATGGGTATCCATTCCTTACTTTGCAGTAAGTTTTCGACTTTAGCCCAAGATTGTCACAAATAGCAGCAATCTAAAAGGATCCATGTACTTATCAGTAACAGGAAAAGGATTAATATGAGTGCAAGTAGCATGTCGCCAACCCAATTTCAAGTGAATTGTACACTATAAAGACATCGTTTTTCTCTGTGCACACATCTCAGATGGAAAGAAGAAGTGTAACAAGAAATGAGAAATTCAGATTTTCTGCAGTCACACATTGAAATGGGGTTAATTATCACACGAATACTATCATTTCTCTTTTAATGGTAGCTCTTGCCAATGCCTGCCTAAAAAAAGCATTAATGCCAAGGATTTCTTCAGTATGTGAAATAATTCCCACATATTCTAAACAGAAATGTGAGCAATAAATCCTGTAACCAAATATTTTATGCCTGCAAATACTAAAATGATTCCCCACTAATGTCTTTAAACTCTAAATGTAAACAAACTCCTGACTGACTTTAATATATGGAATTGAGAAGCTGCAAAATTTATTTTGACACATTCTTTACTTGACATTTGGTCAAATGAATATAATATTGTTTATATATAAAGTCAACTTGTTTCTTTTGAACAGTATCAGTCTTTGAAACCGGATTATGGGTCTTATAATTAATAAAAGCAATGAACAATTATACTGAAGGTTGTAGACATGAATCTAAGTCAGTGGTAGCCCTTGATTACAAGTTAATGGTAAAAAAAGTAAAACCAGAGGGGAGGGGAGAAAAATAAGAATAATGAGCCCTGCTAATATACACCTGGTAAATATAGCAAATCTGAAAGCAGTAACTTTTCTACATCACTCAACTTCTAGAGCAGGGGTCTATGTCATGTATGCATAATCCTTTCTGCAGTTCAGTCAGAAGTCAGTCACAGAAGAACTTCCCACTTGAGATGCCCAGAAGCCATCAATTTTATACAGATGGAAGTAGTTCCTGATCTCTTCTCCATTAACAACTTCAGTTATCCTTGTGACAAATTGCAGCATATTTTCTATCTTTCACTGTGTTGGATGTCTTTAAACTTTGGTTTGTTTGGTTTTACAAATCACTGGTATGTTTACTTGAAATGGTCAATTCAATTCTGTAATTACGCAAGGCTAATGGATTTCTTGGACTAAATCATTAGATAATTACAATAGTTAATGTGCTTTCTGTTGCCAGCCATGAAAGCCGACTATTCGCTCTACAAGAAGGCCCTTAATTGGAAGGGATTGAAATTTTTTATGTCATTAAAGAAACCTTTCAGAAAATAGGATTTGAAAAGGATTGAGGTGTGACAACTTGAAATACATGATAGATAGGCTAGAGCAAAGGGAAGCATTTCTTTTGGATCCATTAAGATTCACCAAATAAATATTTTAGACTTCGATGTCCATTTAGTGTCAATATCATTTTCAGTTTCACTGTCAGCTCAAGAATATCAAAAGATGTCTGCCATTAACACTCCAGAGTACATTTCAGTCTGAATACCACAGGAATTTCATGCACTGGGAAATATCCATATTATTTTTCACTGTTCAAAGCTTACAAAATTTTTTTGGAAAATACTCATGTTTTGATATTTTAGCTTGTATGTTTTTACTTCTAGACTAGGTGCTCTGCTCTCTGAAAAAAGAATCAAACAGGAAAGCGCAAACCCTTGGCAGTTTATCCTATATATTAGATTCAATAATCAAAATTAGACAGAAGTTTGTTATTTCAAGTACACCCTTACACAAAACCTACTAAGACAACATTGTCTTAAAATATATTGTGTTTACACCAAAATGTAAATAGATACACTAGCAGGTAAGAATGTTGTTAATAGTGGATCTCTATCTGAGTTTGGTTGTGACTTTTAATTCATTTCTTGTTTGGAAATAAGAAAAAGTCCACTGTGAGATATCTTTAAAAAGCCTCCAAACATTAGTGTCAGCTTTACGTTGATGCCTTCAGTGTCTCTGGAATCTTTACCATAAAAACGTAACAGAGGATTTGTAAAGAGTATCCCAGCTGCTGTCTGCATGAATGTATCAAACTTGCTGAGAATGAAGCTGGGACCATGTAAGTGAAAAGTTAGTACCAAGCTTTCTTCATATTAATGCTCCACCACACTTCAAAATTTTTGTCTGTACATAGACTTGGGTTGTGTGGTAAGTTTTATCTACAAAATATCTTGCTCTCATGTTTTAGAGAAATTCATGCAAATCACAAAGAATAAATTGATACTTTTTTAAGTACTATTAATCCTTCCTATATATTTGTCATAAACACCCAATTTTTCTTCATGTTTTGAGTGAAATAGTTAGTTTAGACTGTCACTGTTCATTTCCTCTTCAATATTTCCTATGTATATGTGTTTTGAGGGTATATGAGGCTCTAATTTCTCTCATTATACATTTGATGTAACCTCATCCTTCTCAGTCTCTGTCATATAATTCTCAATCATTATTGACATCATTTGAAATATGAACAGCCTAAAAATAAGAAATATGTTCATCTCCTCTGCCTACTTTGCTTCAAATATAGGTAATCTCAGGTAAATTATGGAATTTTTTATAGCAGCCTGGAGACCTTCAAAATCTTACCTCCTGAGATGCATCCTGGCAGAATCTTCTTCTTTTGACTAAAGGATGTACTGTAAATATGGCTATAACATTCACTATTATATCACCTGGGAAAAAATATCAGATGTCACTGAAATCCATGATACAATAATTCCAGATCAACCCAATATTGTGATAGGCCTAACATAACAAGACAGAGGATTTAACACGGTGTATAGACATCTTTGAGCTATCCTTAAAACTGAAGCAAGTTGTCATCTGAATGAACTACCAGGAAATCTTTCACATGTCATCCACAGATAAATAAAAATGGTATAATTGCAGAGAGAATTTCTTTCTTTTCTTCATTCTTTCTTTACTTAGTTATTTTTTTCAATACATCCTAAACTTAGTTTCTCCTCCCTCCACTCCTCTAAGTCCCACACCCCTATCTACTCTCTCTTTAACATCCACCCTACTCATTCTCCCTTCAGAAAAGAGCAAGTCTCACAGGAAAATCTACCAAGCATTGCATAACAAGATAGAAAAAAAACTAGGCACAAACCATCATATCAAGGATGGATGAGGCAAATGAGTAGGAGGAAGAGAGTCCCAAGGGTCAGAGCCACCCTTATTCTCACTGTTTAGGAGTCCCACAAATCACCAAGCTAACTAACACGACAAATGTGCAGAGGATCTGGTGCATACCAATGCAGTCTCTTGTTGAAATAGGAGCGGCAGGGCTGCGTCCCCGGCACCCGGCCGCCCGCATGGCTAGTTTATACCCAGAAATAATTACACGGAAACTGTATTCTTTCAAACACTGCCTGGCCCGGCTAGGTCCAGTTTCTTATTGGCTAGCTCTTACATATTGTTCTAACCCATTTCTAATATTCTGTGTAGCCCATGAGCTGGCTTACCAGAGAGGATCTTAACCTGCATCTGTCTGGAGTGGGAGCATCATGGCAACTCACTCACTCAGCTTCTTTTTCCCAGCATTCTCCTCTGTCTACTCCGCCTACCTAATTTTCTGTCCTATGAGGGCCGAGGCAGTTTCTTTATTATTAACCAATGAAATCAACAGATAAGATACAAGACCCACCTCCATCAGTCTCTGTGATTGACACTTAGGTCTCTGGGAGCCTGTACGAACCTTATTTAGTTAGGAAATATCTGTTACCCTTATTGCCCTAGTGTCCTCCACCCTTCTGGCTCCTACAATCATTGCTAACCCTCTTACCCAGGATTTCCTGAGCACCAAAGGAATTGATCTGACGGAGATCTCCAATTTGGACTCTCTCTGCCTAATGTTTGACTATGGGTTTCTGCATTTGCTCCCATCAGTTTCCGGAAGAAACTTCACAGAGAGATTTTTGATCCTCAGTTGATATTTAGATTTGATTTTGGTCTTTTAGTTGAAAAGATAATGGTGTTTTGAAATATATTTTAGATTTGGGATTTTAATCTAAAATGAAGCACAAGAATTTGGGAAAGACTGTATATGATTTTCATCTGTGTATAATATGAATCATTCCAAAACCACACAAAGAGTCTCTCTCTCTCTCTCTCTCTCTCTCTCTCTCTCTCTGTGTGTGTGTGTGTGTGTGTGTGTGTGTGTGT
>NW_026067931.1:8563963-8567544 GCF_014885135.2 Alexandromys fortis
AGAGAGAGAGAGAACCTGTGAATATAATAAAATAAAATTCTTTCGGTAAGAAAACCTTATAATGAAACATTGAGAAAACTTTACTTGGAGATCAAATTTCTAATCTATTATCCTTGTAAGATATTATCATTGTTGTAGGTTAGATTTAAAAAGAGGAATTTTCTTATGGCCTGAAAACAAGGAGCTAAAGATGTTGAAGTTTCAGCTTGTTTAGGGAAAGAGGCTTTTATGTTTTCTTTCTTTCTTTCTTTCTTTCTTTCTTTCTTTCTTTCTTTCTTTCTTTCTTTTTTAGTTTTTCGAGACAGGATTTCTCTGTAGCTTTGTAGCCTGTCCTGGCACTAGATCTTGTAGACCAGGCTGGCCTAGAACTCACAGAGATCCACCTGCCTCTGCCTCCCGAGTGCTGGGATTAAAGGCGTGCGCCACCACTGCCTGGGGGAGGCATGTGGTTAAGATCTGAAAGATGTAGTGGAAGACATTGACCCTGGGTGTAAACAAAGAGAAAAAAAAAGGATATTTTCCCTTTAAATACAAGAAATTAAATTCTAATAATAGCCATGTAAGTATGGAAGTTGACCTTGGTCATCAAACATTCGTTATCACCTTGTTTTCAGCCTGGTAAATAGCTGAGCAGACTATAGCCAACATGTCCTTAAACATTCTTTCTTTAGAAATTGTAATGTATGCAACAGTTTGAAACATGCAAGAGAATGTGGAGAAAGGGGAACACTCCTCCATTAATGATGAGAATATAAACTTGTACAACCACTTTGCAAGTCAATGATTCAATTCCTCAGATCCCAGACAATTAGGAATTAATCTACCTCAAGACCCAGCAATACCACTTTTGGGCATATACCCCAAAGAGGCACACACATCACAAAGACATTTGCTCAACTATATTCATGGCAGAATTACTCATAATAGCTAGAACCTGGAAACAACCTAGATACTCCTCAACTGAAGAATCGATAAAGAAAATTTAGTACATTTACACAATGGAGTACTACTCAGTGGTAAAAATCAAGTCATCTTGAAATTTGCAGGCAAATGAACAGAACTAGAAAAAGCCATCTTGAGTGAGGTAACCCAGATCCAGAAAGACAAATATGCACTCATTCATAAGTGATTATCAGACATAAAGAAAAGGAAATCAGCTTCCAATTCACAACCCGAGAAGCTAGAACCTGCCGCCCCCATACACACACAGAGAAACTGCTTCCATTAGTTATTGGATGAAGACCCTATGATATTTTATTATGTTCTTTGGTGCATCCTGTCCCTCTCCCGTTTCAACGGTAATGTGCTTTACTTTAGGTTTAAACCACTACTTAACAGGTATGGTCTAAGTCCTTGTCTGCATGTTTCCTGCATCAAAAGTGTATAATTGACTCTAGATTGGTTCCAAACATCAATCACTTTTTTGTGTGTGTCAGAGAATGCACATAGGCACACTGTGAGTCAAATGTTGCGAAGGGTATACCTCACATGACGAAGCCACTTCTCTATCAGGGCAGATAAGAGATTACCTATTACCTGCCATGACCTCTGGGTCATGAAGACTGACAGCTTTTGTGTTTACATTTTACTAATGTTTCCTATGGAGGATATGAATGCAAATGTTTCTTTTTATAATCATTCTTCCTACTTGATAGCCTCTCTCATTGTCAAATCAAAACTTAAGTTTTTTTTAATATAATGTTTTGATTGATTATTTGAGAATTTCATCCACGTCAATAATGTATTAAGATAATGTTCAGAAAAATTGAGCTAGGCATAACTTTTAGACCTGTTAGACTAATTGTCACTGATATTTAATTTTTAGCATGTTCAAAAACTGTATATAATGTGATGGATTGTGTTAAATTCAGAATGTGTGTTTTTTAAGACATGTGTAAAATTCTTTGATATTCATGAAATAAAATTTCAAGATAAGAGAAACTGAGTGAGTATGGATGGTTAGTGATTATTCCAAAAACTAATGAGATAAGATATTAGATGACAGACAAAATGTGTACTTCCTGTCTCATAGAACACAAAATAGATCTTTGAAACACTGCTCTCATGCAACAATAACATTAGCTGAGGTAATCTCTAAAATAGTTTCTGATGTCTATCAAAATTTATTCTCTTTTAAAATTATTTATTTACTTTATTATTTATTTTACATATTTACATACCAAATCCTGTTTATCCCTCCCTCCTCTCCTTTGTTCCCTGTTTCCTCTCCCGGCCTCCTTTCTAGCCTCCTCTGTCTTCATTCAGAAAGGGACATACACATCAACTTGAGGCAGGGCCAAACTCCTACCTCTGCACACATGTTGAGTGAGGAAACCCAACATTGGGAATGGGGTTCTTTGTGCTTTACCTTTATTTTTCTTCAAAATAATTCATAAATTTTTATGAATTTTTGCCTATTTAACTGAATAGGCCCTGAATAGGCACTGCTCCTTCTTCATCACTGCCTCAGCAGCCTTAGCACCAGACACCACTCTCTTCCTCTTCTCCTCCCAACTACATAGAGTTTAGACAAACCACAGTTTCGCAACACAGAGATATCATTAAAAAATATTTCTTTAGCTGGGCAGGGGAGGCAGAGGCAGGCGGATCTTTGGGAGTTTGAGGCCAGCGTGGTCTACAAAGGGACTTCCAGGACAGGCTCCAAAGCTACAGAGAAACCCTGTCTCGGAAAAAAAAAATATTTCTTTAAATGTTTCATCTGTGAATGGAATGTTCAGGCACAATGGGTTGTCAGTATTACACCTCTTCTCCAAAGGATGAAAGACCATCTTTGGAAGAGTTGGCAAGTGATTGTAAGACTCAGAGCTTGTAAAATATCATATGGATATAATGTCTTATGGACAAGACAGGACACTTGCACCTATGAATTCAGATCATAATTTCTTATTGACTCTGAAAATATGAAGAGAAAAATATTCTCTTACTGTGTTTTGATATCATTATCAATGTACAATTTTTAACAATTTCTCTATTAAGGACCAACCATTATCTAACTTAACAATGCAGAAGAAAGAAAAAGGTGAAGAGAATATTTTTCATGTATGAGAGAAATACTAAGTAAGACAAACAAATGGGAAAAGGGAAAGTATATATCTTAGGAATTCTCAAAGGAGAGAAGTAGAAAAGTAAGGTTAAAAAACATAAGCATTATAAATATATCATTTTGTGTAAAATAAGGCTGTCATTATTATTCTGAAGCTTGTCTTAGAAACACACCAAGCTTTTCCTCCTAGATGCCAGGTCTTCTGATTCCCCCAAACATCTCCTCCCTTCACCCTCTTTCTAGTAGTCTCACCTTATCATTTGAAAGTGATCTATTGGGAACTCACCAAGGCCAGCTGGACGGGGACTGAATAATCATGGAATAAAACCGGACTCTCTGAACATGGCAGACAATGAGGGCTGATGAGAAGCCAAGGACAATGGCACTAGGGTTTGATCCTACTGCATGAACTGGCTTTGTGGGAGCCTAGCCTGTTTGGATGCTCACCTTCCTGGACCTGGATGGAGGGGGGAGGACCTTGGATTTCCCACAGGGCAGAGAATCTGGACTGCTCTTC
>NW_026067931.1:8569104-8574149 GCF_014885135.2 Alexandromys fortis
GAGGTTAAGAGATCCTGGTTTAAGTTTATTGGAGTAGGATTTGGTGGGAATTGCCTTTCAATACCTAGGGATTTAAAGCCTGATCCCTGTCCAACTCAATATTATAATAATCTCTCCAGCTTCTTGGCTTCTGAGTTGCTTGCACTGTCAGGAGCCTGGCTAGCCTGGTAGGGCCCACTCATCAAAGGGCCAGGCACATTAACTGGGAGAAGAGGCACCCATGTTCCTGGGAGTAGAGCTCCCTGTGGAGCAATACAGGTCCCTGATGCAAAGCTGGGTTTAACATTCCCTGAGCCCCGGCATCATGTGGGACTGACTTCACGGAACAAGTATGAGACGGACAGAAAGTTCTCATTAGAGAGCTTGCCTGGGCTGAAATTCCGTTCTGTGAGCTTGTCTGTTTGCACGCATCACGTTCTCATGGGGTCTGTGGCGGAGCTGTCACATCTCACTGTTTTCTGTTTCAGGTGGGGTGACTCGGATGACAGTGTCACTGGTAGTCATCATGTTTGAACTGACGGGAGGCCTGGAGTATATTGTGCCCCTGATGGCAGCTGCTGTCACCAGCAAGTGGGTGGCTGATGCCTTTGGGAAAGAAGGGATTTATGAGGCCCACATCCATCTGAATGGGTACCCATTTCTCGATGTGAAGGATGAGTTCACCCACCGTACCCTGGCCACAGATGTGATGCGGCCCCGGAGGGGAGAACCACCACTGTCGGTACTCACCCAGGACAGCATGACTGTGGAGGACGTGGAGACCCTCATCAAAGAGACAGACTACAACGGCTTTCCTGTGGTGGTCTCCAGAGACTCAGAGCGGCTCATCGGCTTTGCCCAGAGGCGAGAGCTGATTTTGGCTATAAGTGAGTATGGACGGGGAGGCTCTCACCTTTCCTTTGATCTTGGCTATAAGTGAGTATGAACAGGGAGACTCTCACCTTTCCCTCAGCGCCTAATGGTAGCTTTTGTGGCCCTCGAATCTGCATGTGGGTCTCAGGGAGTTCACTAAGTCAGGGACTTCCTTGACAAGCCCCCAAATGTCACTCAATCCTAAGTTGTCAGTCCTAAACCTGTGCACGAATGGACAACACTAGTTGGAGTCGATGGGCTGTGTGTGCATACATATGTATATGCATATATGTAATAGCTATACAAGACGGGAACATGAAACTTAGAGGAGGATATGGCAGAGAAACATAGGAGGAGCTGGAAGGGGAGAAGAAGGCGTGGAAGTGATGTAAATACAGTACACTCATTGTGATTATGTGTTTGTACAAACACATTTAATGAAAAAAAAAAATTTTTAAAAAGCCAGAGTCTTCCGAGCTTTGATTGAGAAGCCAAAAACAATGGCACTGGGTTTTGATCCTACTGCATGAACTGGCCTGTTTGGATGCTCACCTTCCTGGACCTGGATGGAGGCGGGAGGACCTTGGACTTCCCACAGGGCAGGGAATCTGGACTGCTCTTTGGACTGGAGAGGGAGGGGGAGAGGAGTGGGGGTAGGGGGAGGGGGGGGGGAGGGGGGGGGGGGGGGGGGGAGGAAGGGGAGGAGGGGGAGGGAAATGGGAGATGGGGAGGAGGCAGAAATTTTTTCAGCAAAATAAATAAAAAGAAAGAAAGAAAGAAAGAGACCTGAAGGACAATGAAATAAATAGGGAGGATCAGTGTTATTTCCCTAGGCTGTTTACCCCCTTTTCATAGCACTGACTTGCAGAACATTCTAATACTCCTACCTTCTCTGTTCTAAACTCTGGCATGCAGAGGTGTGCTGCTCAGGCCAGCAGCTACAAGCAATTTCTCACCATGAGATTGATGTTTTCCTCATATCCTGCATGCTTTAACAACTGATTCCTATTGTGTAACATATAGTGTTCTCTTTAAGCAGAATTCGATGATTTCCCCTTTGTTCTATCATAAGAGGCACATTGGGCATATCTAAATCTAGAAAGTCCAAACTTTCTGTCATCTACTGATTCTGGGTCATTTTTTTTAACAAGTGACCAAGGTGATTTTATACTATGGGAATAATTAAAAACCACAAGTCTTGTTGTAAAGTGATATCTATAAGTAACTAGTTATGAAGTATCTTAACTTGAATCTTTTAAATTCATCCATTTTAATAAATATAATAACACATTGACTTAACTATTCTGTATATTAATGCTTGCATGCATAGAATTGAAGACAGCTGGACCATAGCCACTTTTACACTTTTGTATGTAGAACAATCAAGCAGCGTCATCCTTCTGGAGCTCATGATTTCACAATGTGGAGCTCAAAACATTTCAGTCAAGAAGAAGATGATGCCAGCCAAGTACCAGGCCACCTGTAAGAATTGTAATTACATCACTCTGTTTTAAGAGCTCAGATTAAAATGCCCACCTGTCAATTCACATATTTCTCTTAATGAGCCATGAGAGAAAAAAAATCTTATTTCAACTATTTGGAATACTGAAAATTCCAAAGGGCATTTCATATTCCAAGTGAAAGACCCTCGAAGAGGACTTTCTCTCAGGAGGAGACCTCCCCATGCCAAGGAACAGGCGGAGACCATATGGATGCAAATCGCAAGAGGTTTATTGGGTAACACAGGTACCTGCGGGCGGCAAGTCTTTCGGAGGACTTGCGCGCCTGCCGACTGGAGGGCAGGTTTTTTATAGGGAAGAGCAAAAAGCAAGTTTACAGAAGCAAAAAAAAAGCGTGGTTATCGGAATGAGGCGGGGGCATGAATGGTTTCCTCTCTCAGCATGGGTGTCAGCAAAAGTCATCCTGTTCCTATCTTATAGATATCCTGTTTTGCAGTCAACCTGCTTTGTTGATGTCCTATCTTATTGATATCCTGCCTTGCAGTCTTCCTATCTCATCCTGCCCTCTCAAGCACATGGGATGTTCTTACAAGAGCAGGCTGGCTGCTGCAGGTTTTGAGGAGGGGGGTCTGTAGGGTTTTTCACCAAGACTATTAAATTGTAAGTGAGATTTATCAAAAGAATGAAGAACGGGTTGGTTATTGAAGATTTTCATTTTTACCTGTAACAAAATATTAAAACAAAGGAGAAGATGGTGGTCTCTCACAACGGGATAAGAAGGAGATGAAAGTACAATATCAGAGGATTTGTTAAAGAAGTGCTAAGAAGCCCAGTGTCTATTACTCAGCAACGTATATATTTATAACTAGCTAATACTTTTCAATAATGAACATCACTGTGAGTGGAAGATCAGATGATTTATTTTATTTATGTGTGATCCTGAATACAGGAAAGCAACCTTGGTACCATTTCTAACCATACTACTGGACACATGATATACAATTCCAGTCATTATAAGATTAAGTCATGTCATGCTTAACCATTTGAAATTAAGGGTGTACTGATTCCCCTTTGCAAGTCATTTTCAGAATGTATTAGGAAAGTTCACACTGGCTTTCTGATATCAGTTGAGCACATCCTCCAATGTCATTATCACGAAACTTTATTCCAGTGCCTAATGAAGATTCAGTGGTGAATCTCTTTCAACAGTTTATGAAATCTAAATCTTAGAGTTACAGAGGTTCAGTGTTACCACAGGGCACTCGGTGTAAAACAGATTGGGCTCTGTGAAGGTCTTACATCTCCTTGACAGTCAATTTGGTGCCTTATTCGCAAATGTAGCAATTTGTGTGAAGTAGTTTGCTATCGACATTACAAATCCTAATGAAGTGCTTTGCCTCCCTTCAGGTTTCGGTGGGGAAGGCTTTCAAATGTATTTCCATTTATATGTGCTTGTTTTTCCCCCTCAGTGCACAATGAAATCCTATTGAATAATGTGTCGTATTTCTATTTCCTTTCTCTGGGACACACATTGAAAGACAGGAAGTAGATTGGTGTTATAAATGCAAAGAGAGGAAGGCAATTAAGTCATAAAAATTTGTAGGCTTTGTATAATACAGACGTATTGTTATAAATGAGAGATTTGCTCAAGTCTGTAGACTTTGGGGGTTTCTTCTACATTGTCACTGGCTTCAGTTTGTTGTTTTTTTCCCCATAGTGAAACAGCTAATTTGGTATTGTCTTTTCTTACAGCACCTGCTGTGAACTATGAAAGATTTAATCTCTGCTTAAATATTTTGGAGAACTGGTTCTGTATTTATTTAAGCCTTATAATATAAAAGAGTATCAGCATTAATACACAAAGAGAAAATGCCAAATGTGATAAAAAATGAATAGAGATAAATATATGCCAAGTTAATTAAAAAAGAGAAATTACAGATTTTTTTTCTTATTTTTAAAATTTTGGGAAGAAACAAACAAGTGCCATGTTCTTTTGGGTTTGGAAGTTTGGAAATGGTGATATTCTTTAAAAACCAAGTGGGGGGATGTAAAGATTATTCTGTAGCATGCATCATTCCTTAGCTGAAATTAAAAAAAAAGCCTTAAAAAATAAAAACTATCTCTTTTCATACATACCTATCCCAGTACCCACACCCTCCCCTCCTCCCATTCCTTACACTGTCTCCCACCCCCAAACCACTCCTCAGAGAGGGTAAAGCACATTGCTTTGGGGAAGGTCCAAGGCCCTCCATACTATATCTAAGCTGAGCAAGAGAATGGGTTCCAAAATGCCAGTACAAGCAATAGAGATAAATCCTGGTGCCACTGGCAGTGGCCCCTCAGTCTGTTTCAGCCGTACAACTGTCACTTACATTCCAAGGCCTTAGTTTGGTCCTATGCTTGTTCCTTCCCTATCCAGCCACATATGAAAGTTCCCATTAACTCAGATAAGCTGATTCGGTGGGAATCCACATCATGGTCTTGACCTTAGTGCTAATATTTTTACTCCTCTGACTCTTTGACTAGACTTCAGGAGCTCAGCCCAGTGCTCTGCTGTGGTTCTCTGCCTCTACTTCCATCAGTTGCTAGATGAAGTTTCTATGGTGACATTTAAGATAGTGATCAATCTGACTACAGGACAAGGCCAGATCTGGCACCCTCTTCACTATTGCTTAGATCTTAGATAGGGTTATCCTTGTGAATTCCTGGTAATTTCTTTAGGGCCAGTTTTAT
>NW_026067931.1:8574369-8584100 GCF_014885135.2 Alexandromys fortis
GCTCATTATCCTTTGCTTTACAGCTAGCATCCACTTATGAATGAGAACATACAATGTTAATTTTCTGCATTTGGGTTATCTAACTCAGGAATTTTCTTTTTTAGTTCCATCCATTTGCATGCAAATTTCAAGATGTCATTGTTTTTTCCTGCTGAGTAGTACTCCATTGGGTAAATGTATCACAATTTTCTTTATCCATTCCTTTTAAACAGGTCTTTAACTTCTTTGTTTAGTGTTATCCTAAGATATTTTATGTCATTTGTGGCTATTGTGAAGAGTGATGTTTCTCTGATTTTTTTCCTCAGCTTCCTTATCATTTGTACATAGGAGGGCTACTGATTTTTTTTTTTTTTGAGTTGATCTTGTATCCTGCCATATTGGTGAAGGTATTTATCAGCTGTAGGAGTTCCCAGATAGAGTTTTTCTGGAGCCCTTATTTTTACTATTATATTATCTGCAAATATGGCCAGTGTGACTTCTTCCTCTCCAATTTGCATATCCTTGATTTCCTTTTGTTGTCTTATTACTCTAGCTAGAACTTCTAGAACTATTTTGAAAAGATATGGAGAGACTGAAAAGACTTTTCTTGTTCATCATTTTAGTAGAATCTCTTTAAGATTCTTCCCATTTAATTTGATGTGGCTGTCGGTTTGCTGTATATTCCTTTTATAATGTTTAAATATGCCTTTTTATCCCCAATCTCTCCAAGACCTTTATTATGAAGGATGTTGAATTTTGTAGAATGCTTTTTCATCATCTAATGAGATGATCATATGGTTTTTCTTTTTTAGTTCATTTATATCATGGCTTACATTGATAGAATTTTATATATTGAACCGTCCCTGCATCACTGGGATGAAGCTGAGTTGATCATGGCAGATAATTTTTTCACCTGTTCTTGAATTCTGTTTGCCGGTGTTTAATTAGGTATTTTTGCATCAATGTTCATTAGTAAAACTCATTAGTAATTCTCTTTCTTGGTTGAATCTTTGTGTGGTTTTGGTTTTAGGGTAACTGTAGCCTCATAAAAAGCGTTGTCAAAGTTCCTTCTGTTTCTACTATGTGGAACAATTTGAGGAGTATATGTATTAGCTCTTCTTTGAAGTTCTTGTAGAATTCTGCACTGAAACCATCCAGCCCTGGGCTTTTTCTGGTTGGGAAGCCTATAGAGATTTTTAAACAAAGCTACAATGTTTTCCTTTTAGATTCTCAAACTCAACTTATCTCAATGATTATGAATTCATGTTTGATTAATTCAGGAGATGAATTTAGGCAAATGGAATTTAGTGCAAAGACAAGCATATACTGGTTAACATCTTCAAATATTTTCAAATTAAATCATAAGACATTTGGATCAATCCTTTATGAAATATTTATTTAAACATCTATATTGAACCACTAAACTTATAGTCATTTTATTAACCAAGTGATAAGAAATTTTAAGAAATATGGTATTCTAATATGATATAATATTTTTGGTTTATCATTTTTTTAGAGTTATCAATATAATTTTCAGACATACTGTAAGAGATATATGTAATTTACTTCTTTCCTAGAAGTGTGATTGAAGTGAAGTCTTGGAACAGCAAATGTATATTTTAAAGCAACTTGCATGAGATAATGGTCATGGAATTACGATGTTTCTCAGAACTGGGTTGTCTTATAATTGCCTATTCTATATTATTTTATTTTTTATTATGAAAAATGTTTTTAGGATGCTGAAGAATATAAGATCCAAGGACTGTAAAAATAATCTTATAATCCCTTATGAAACATTGGAGCATTGAATCTATAAAGCTTCTTTCCAAACTGGTTTTAATTGCTGCAATATACTAGCAATATAGCTAATTGAATAAATGCTTCAGAATTCTATTGCCAAAGTAAGAAGAATAACAAAGCTGGTTATGTGTTGGAGAAATGGCCTAGTAGTTAAGAATACTGGCTTCTCCTCCAGAGGTCCTGAGCTCAATTACCACCAACCATAGAGTGGCTCACAACCACCTTTAATGAGATCTGGTGCACTTTTCTGGCTTGCAGGTAGACAGGCAGGAACACTTTATACACAATAAATAAGTAAATCTAAAAAAATTCTTGTGACTCTCAAAAATATTTGTTTATTCTATTAGCCTATTTTAACAACAATAATAAATTAGTAAGCAAGAGGAATAATATTTAAGAAGAGTTGAAACAACAACCCATTATAGTCCTCGTCAAATAAATATTAATATATATACATATATACATGCACAAAAATATAAATTCACACAGGAGAAAGTCTGAAAGTGCAATATTGAAGCATTTTTTGCTTTATTCTATATATTTAATGTAATCTGCTGTATAAAACACAGCTAAACATGTATGACGTTTATGTCACACTCACAAATATCTCAAGAATGTTTATCTAGTGAGTAGGTATAGAGATACAGAGGTCTCACACACCCTGCCAAAGTTTTTGAATTGAACAAATCTTTTCCCAGAAGCATAGCTTCTGATATATTAACCGTAGGCCCCTTACCATCACACCAGTTTCTTCAAACTGGGTTCTATAGAAGCATCCCTTCTTTTCTGAGACCAAACAGGATTCACAAAATTCGAAACAATGACAATGTCAGTTAGCCCAAAAGTTACCAAGAATATACAATTCTTCTGATAGGGGCTGAATGAGGTATAGTATCCCAGTAACTTTGAATTCTTAGGCCATTCCTCCAGTAGGAATTATCTGTTTTTAATTTTGTTCAGAGCCACGTGTCTAGTAACTATGATAGAATTTCTACCACGGTTCTCTGTGGAATTTATTCTTTAACTAGTAATTAATAATACAGGTACTCTGAAATGCGGAGAACAAACAAACTGTCATCTATTTAGTCCCAGCTTCCATTGAGTCTTAAATTTTATCGTGTTGTTCTGATGTCTGGGTTGTAGATATCCATCAGTGCGGTAAGATTCTGCATTGCTCCTTGAATCGCTGGACTACTAATTCAAGATATTTGTGGGAGGTTGTTATCTTTGTTCAGGTGAGCAAGTATCTGGTCGGTTCGCACATATAATCTCCTGTCATGGCATTAGATCCTGATACTTCCCTGTCTTACCTGATTTATAATAAATAGAGAGCAATTTCTTTTTTCAATAAATATTTTATTTTCTATTCTTAGAAATTTTCCTAAGAAAATAAATTATAGCAAGGTAAACAAAAAACATCACACTGATGTTGATCCAAGTGAAACCAGCAGAAGGAAACTTTTCTGATGATGGCTGAATAATACTTTGATTTGGGTATAGCCAAATACCTTTAAGAATCAGTAATTGTTATCTATCTATCTATCTATCTATCTATCTATCTATCTATCTAATCTATCTGTAACAGTATTTAGTTTTACCTTAGACTGAAAAGTATGCTAGGGAATTGGTGGTACAAATGTGTGGATCAATCAATCAACATCTGATTTGACTTAAGACCTTCTCTATGAGATTGACCCTGTTTGGATGACCAAGAACCAGACACCAAATACAAAGCAATTTCAATACCTCTTCTCAGGAGATAATGTAAAAATACTCTATTTCCTTTAGATATTACCTTATTTTTAGCCCCTTCTTATTCCATCCTTTTTTGAAAACAGGTTAAAACTCAGTAATTTACCCCTGGCCTGCCCTCAGGGAACCAACAGAACACAAGAGCAGCAGCGGCAGCAGCAGCAGCATAGATGTAATACTATGATTATGGCAGCCATCTAACTGAGCTATGTCCCTAAGGACATGTGCTATATCACCTATAAAAAGTGAGCATTCTTCCCCCTCTCTCTTCTCCTTCTGCTCTCATTCAGAAGCGGCCACTAACAACCCCCACAATGAACTTCCTTTTAGCTCTGTTGCCTGACATGACTTTGTGGTGCCTCTTGTCTCCAACCTGTCAAGGTTATCTTCTGCTGTTAAACTATTACCAAACTTATAAATTAATTCTGCTTCATGAGAAGAAGTGTATTATTTGGAGATGATGTACAAATTTGGTGGTAAGTACAAACTGGGAATCTACATAGCCATGCATATGATAACATATCAGGTAATTTAAAAATCTTTGAAGCTAATAGACTTTGAATTCCAAGACCACTTCCTTGATAATTGGCTGTTGATTGAAGGAAAATATGATGTTTTATGTCTTTTGTTTATTTGCTTGCTTGTTCTTTATGCAGAGTTTCTCTGTGAAAACAGCTCTGGCTGTCCTGAAATTCACTCTGTAGACAAGGCTGGTCTTTAACTCATAGAAAGCTGCCTGACCCTGCCTCCTGAGAGGTGGGCTTAAATATGGTGCTATCACCTGTTGAAACTCCCATCTGAGTAAGACTAGAAAGGATACAACTTTTGTTAAAGAAATTACTAGAAAAGAAAGATCACGGACTCACTAGCTGTGCATATAATTCTCTAGATTCTACATGTCTATATTTTTATTTTTGTAATTTTTGACAGGTATAATTGCTTATATGCTGATACATATAAATGCAATCAATTCCCACATTTATCACATAAAATTAATAAATCTAAATGACAGAAATACTCAAATGATAAAGTTTTTTAAAAAAAATCATAATAGCAGAAAACCCCCATTTCATATAAGAGTAAATACGTGTCTGTGGAAAAGTGTTTGCAATCAAAGGCATGAGTATGCTGAAGATGTACTCTTGCTTTTACAAAGTGATTTTGCGATCAGAATATGGAAAGATGAATCAACTGGATATAAAGATGCCAATTTTTGTTAGAAGTTGAAATGGATGTCTTCATAGAAAGCCAATCTAGCAATAAACTGCAAGATATGATAACGGAACCCATCACAGTAGCTGCAAACCCAAGAAACATTTAACATCAAATCTGTTCCTCACACTGCTTTTAAATACAAGTTAGAAAGCATAATAAATGAATCACTTTCATAAATACACAAAATTCCTTAAAGAAATGGAGACAGCTAACAGGGGATGTTTAATGGTTTTTCTTTTTCTCTAAGGGATTATCAGATGCTCCTATTAAATGGCAAGAACAATTGGACTTGGGAATTTCAATACTCAGCAACAAAACTTTTGATATTTAAAACAATCATTAAACATATGCAATTTTATCATCATCTCAAAAATTTAAAGGAACCATTTTTGAAACCTTTTCTAATCAGCAACAAAATTCCCACCCCGTAAATTCTGGGACACGTCCTGAAAACTGGAGAGTCTTCAAGGTCTTCATTGGTGTTCAGTACAGTGGGGCTCAGGTCTGTAAGCTCTCGCACCACCCCACTTCCACTTTAGACAAACCAACTGCAACCCTGAATTTCTAAGAAAATTTCCTTCTGGCAAGGTTCCTACTTGAGGGTGACGATGGATTCTGTGTGTTTGAGAACAATGCTATCGCCTAGTTTGTAAGCAACAAGGACCTGCTGGTAAATACTTCAGCCGCAGTAGCTCTGATGGTGTTGGTGGGTGAGCATTTCTAAGAGTGACATCATTCCTCCAGCCAGCACCTGGGTATTCTTTACCTTGGGCATTATGCAAAAAACAAACCGGCAACTAAAAATAAAAAACATAACAAAAACAGAAAAACAAACAAACAAAGGAGATGAGGGAAATCCTCATTTGAAGAAAAGGATGTTTGGTGGTTGAGCAAATGGCACTGGATATCACATTTGTTGTCTGTATTCTTCTGTAACTTTACAAACAGGCCTTAGAGCATTCTTTTTTGCCAGGCTTTTCTCAATACCAACTGATGGCATCTCACCTTCATTTGTCAGGCCCAGTTTAGGAAAATTTTGCGGGAGGGGAAGCTGTTTGAGAAAATGGCTGAAATTGAGGCTAAGAAGCTTTCAGAGAGCCAACCATAAAAGACATTCTAAGGAAAGACACAGGTTAAGAAGAAGAGAAATAGAAGCCCCAAGCTAAGCACAAAGAGGAAAAAAGATCGCTGTTCCAGCTCCTGTGGGAAAGGTGGATGGGAATGAGCAGGCACTGGCTTCTGAGCCCAAGACCAAGAACTGCTCCTCTCACTTGGCCAAGAGTACCTTTGTGTTGGATGATTTTAGTTTAAGTACTCCAACGAACACCCTCTCTGTGGCATTGCCATATTTTGGGGTCCATTTGGTAAGGATGACTGGTATCTGTGGTATAGTGAATACTGTTTTCCTGAAGAGTTCTCCCAGAACTTTTTGATTGGCAACCTTATCACTGAAATGTTCCAGATTGGATAAACTGAGGAAGAATGGCTTTGCAAGTGTCATCATCTTTGGAAACAACAATAGCAGCTCCATTTCTGGTGTTTGGGTCTTCCACGGCCTAGAACTTAACCTTTCTGCTGTGTCCAGATTGGCAGGTGAACCATGAGTCATATACACGGCAGAAAACGTATCCTTGTAGGGAAGAGACCCAGACTGGTTCAAGTGTGCTTTTCCTGTGGGCAAAGCATCAGTCAAGGCAAAATGTTCAAGTGAAGAAGTCCTGCTATTGGCTAGCTGCCTGCACCTACCCTTCAAGGGAGATGGGGGTTATTAAAGGAAACTGAACATTGGGGGAAAATAAAAGCTTTTCTAAAAACCTGAAACACTTGTGGGGAAAGAAAAAAGCATGGTACAAATTTTACTTCATTAGGTGTTAAATATTTACACCATGTTAAAGAAAGCATGGTCTATTTGAATATGCTGTTGGCTATACTTCAATGGATAATATTTAAAGTTACAGACATAGGAGGAAACAGGAACAGCCCCTAGCGTGGAAAGGGCAGGCATCTGTTGTCAAGTACATAACACGGTGAACCTGGAGATAGTGTTTGAATTAATTACTTGAAATCAACCTTGGCTCAGGAGGTGGCGCTAGCCGCTAATTGACCGAAGGTAATCGCAGAGAGTCAAAGGGCATCTGGAAGATGAACAGAGGGACACGCAGTGCAGGAAGTATTAGGAAGGTCTTTGAGTGTAGCGGGTTTTTGTTTTGGCAGAGTGGAAGGAAGCTCTTTTTCTGAGACACAAAAAAAAGGGAAGGTCAGATAGTTGCTCCTCAACCTCCCTGAGTTAGTAAGTTTTCGCCCCAGCCTCTGATTCCTGTGTCTTATTGAGAAATAGAATTATATTTAGTTAAAACTGTTTTTGGTGGCAGGGGCAGGAGATGGATCCTGTGGGACCTAAATGTCCCATCAAACTGCTACCAGTTAAACAGGCCAGTGACTGCGGAACTGACATTACTGGTAAAACAACAGTATATCCAGGTGCAGCTGCTGAGCCAGAGATAAGATACCAGACATCGCTGAAATGGAGGGGGAAATAGCTCTTATTCGTATTATTAGTATAACCATTTTTTTTATTTCAGAGATAAAAGTTTCAGAACCACGAGTATTCATGCTTCTTGAAAGGTGAGGGGTTATAGCACTGTGTGGTAAAATTGTAATAATCCTATATAGAGCTATTTGTAACTTTTAGCTAAATATTTCTCTGTGAACTTTTCAAAAGTGAAAATATGTGCCATGAATGTATAATGAATAACAATCAAGATGATCACACATCTCACTGTCATTTAACTTTCAAGATTACATAAATGTGATTATGTGTTAAATATGAATACTAAGTTAAGAAACTTTAATTCTCTTTCACTGAAATTACTTTAACTGACATCCCATTTTCTATAGTCTTTGATAAAAAATAAATATATCTTAGAAAATGTAAACCACTCATGTGCACAATTTTCACCAACTATTCCTTATCAGCATGAACTTGGGAAGAATGATTAAATTCTACCGGTTTCACACTTAATTGCATGTGCAAAATCAGAGATTGACCATCACTCAAATATTTGAAACCAAAGCTGGTAGTTTAAATTATGCATACTGTCATAATTCTGCTTCTGAGCCCATGGACTGTGGGTAAGATATATTCTGCTCTCTGATTCTGTTTTGCTTCCAAATAATCTTCACAGGTATGGCTCTCATGCACACTTGTATCAAGCAATTGCTATCACCTCAACATTTTCAAAATAATATTAAATATTTTACCCTATTCTCAAGAAAACTCTGCCATTTCCTCAATAGAGTTTTATATTTTGAGTTGAATAAAGGTGAATGGATTGGTAAATCTTCTACCTTTCAGGCTATAGTCTTGTGTTACAGGATTAAAGCTCACTTCTTTTTATCCTTAATTACAATTCATGACATTATTTGTCAGTGAAAAACAAGACTTGCCTTTTAAATGTTACCATATTTTGTGTTTATATCAATAAAAGGTAGAAAAGGAAGCTAACACTTCTGCTATGATTTGAGTTCTTCATTTCACTTTATGGCTTTCAGTCTCCATTGTAATTTAGTTGGTTAGTATATACTGCAAGTTGGGAAGGGATTATGACCAGATTAGTGTTTCTTCCTGTTTTACTTAACATTTGCTGTGAGGAGATACCATGGCCACGACAGTTCTTATAAAGGAAAACATTTAATTGAACTGGTGGGTTACAATTTAAGAGGTTCATTCCGTTATCATCATGGTTGGGGGCATGACGGTGTAGAGGCAAACATGGTGCTGACTACATCTTGATCAGAAGGCAACCGAAAATTGACTGAGGCATTGGGCAAATATGAGACCTCAAAGCCCAATCCCATAGTGACATACTTCCTCCAACATGGTTATGCTTACACCAACAAAGCTATACCACCTAATAGTGCCATTTTCTATGAGTTTATGGGGAACAATTGCAATCAAACTATGGTATTCCACTTTTTGGCCTCCAAAAGCTTGTAGCAATATCATAATGCAAAATACATTTAGTTAAACTTCAAATGTCCCCATATTCTATCAAGGTCTCAACAATGTTTTAAAGTCTGAAGTCTCTTCTGAGATTCAAGCAATGTAATTCTTTAATCCCTATTAAATAAAAATAAAACACAGATAACACACTTCCAACATATAATGCTACTGGATATGCATTACTATTCCAAAATTTACAAAAGAAAGCACAGTGAGGAAATACTAGACCAAAGCAGGACTGAAAGTCAGCTAGGCAAACTCAAAACTTTGCATTCCAGATCTGATGTTAGGCTTTGTTGACTACAGCACACTTCTTTTTTGTGGGGCTGGTACCACTCTCTGCTAGAAGCTTTTCTCTTCAAATATCCTATGACCTGCACTTCTACCATCTTGGATTCTTCAAGACAATCCAGCCTTCAACTTCCCAACTGCACAAAGTGGACTGTCTAGGCATCCATCCCTGGATAATCCTGACATATGACCTGCCTTGGCATCTTTCCTTAGGTGCAGAGGCAAATTTTATAACATGTTTCTTCTACCCTTAACTCTAAAGCTTGAACCTCATGGTTGAAGCTTCAGGTTCTGCTGCTAGTTGGGGGTGGAACATGCCCCCCCCCCTTATTCAATTACATCTTCACCAGTTTTCTGATTTTAATTGTTAATTTTGCTACCTAAGCTTGACTCTCTGGACCAGGCTGGCCTTAAAGTCAGAGAACATCCTGCCTCTGCTTTCCTAGTGCTTGGATTAAGAGTGTGCACTACCGTGATATGAAAGATATTCGTCAGTAATGCTATAGGATAGGGTCAGTTCAGGTTCCCTATCCTCAGCTTCCCAAGGGACTAACTGGGGACATCGCCTTGGGCTCCTGGGAGCCACTCTAGGTTCAAGTCTCTTGCCAACACTAAGGTGGCTCTTTTAACTAAGATATGTGCTTCCCTGCTCCCCTATCCAACCTTCCTTTATCCCAATCTTCCTGTTTCC
>NW_026067931.1:8584732-8594190 GCF_014885135.2 Alexandromys fortis
AAAAAAAAAAAAAGAGTGTGCACTACCATACCCGGCTCTAAGCATTTCTTTGATTTCTTTTCACAAGTTGGAAATTTACCTGGGTAAGTCTCAGTCCCTTTTTTTTTTCCATTTCTTAACCCATTTATCTCCTTGAACACAGAATTTAGCTATATTCCACTTTCTGGTGCCCCTTTTCTCCACAAGTTTGTTCTTTTGCTGTTTGTTCCTTTTCCTTTTAAATCTTCAGTAGAGTTAACACTAGTAACAACTCAACAGAATCTATACAAGGCTGTTATACTATTTTCTTTGCCAAGAGATTTAATCCAAAACACTTCATTTTAGCTTTAGGCAAAGCTTTCAGACAAGGGAGGAAAAGCAGCCACATTCTTCACCAAAATATCACAAGAATGATTTCAAGGCTACATACTAAAATTCTTTCCCCTGAAAACTCTTGAGGCAGCTCACCCAGTTTAAATACTTCTTAACCCCACTGTCTCCCATGATTCAATTAGTCTGGTCCATTAAGTAGCAATTTCCAACTACTTTTCTAATCCACAGTCACAAGGTTTATAATCTTTCAAACAAAATTATGGCCAGTCCAATCTCAGTGTATTAGTTAGGGTTTCCATGCTGTGGAGAGAATTAGTGACCTTGACAACTCTTACAAAGGAAAACATTGAATTCAAGTGGCAGATTATAATTTCAGAGGTTCAGTCCATTAACATTATGTTAGGTAGCATGGTAGAGTGCAGGCAGACATGGTACTGACCCCATCATAATCAGAAGGCATTAAAAATGGACTGAAGCACTGAGTATGATCTGGGCCTTCATGAGGACTCAAATCCTCATGTGAAGTACTTCCTCTAACAAGGCCATGACTCCTAATAGTGGCATTCCTAATAGTGGCACTCCCTATGAGTTTAGGGAGTTAATTCCATTCAAACTACAACACTTATCTGAGCTGCCAATGTAACAAACAAGCAAACAAACAAACAAAAAAACAACTTAGTGTTCAGATTTTTTTCAATAGTTTTGGAGGTTATGTTAGAAAAACAGTTCAGATGATTTTTGTGATGATTAGCATTTTTAGAAACGTGATTTATGTTTAAGGTATTTAACATTCTGAGTCTACAGCCTTGTAAAAGAAACAGAACAAAGAAAGAACACTTGGATATGTAACCAATTTCAAAAGAGAAATTAGAAATAACACAATATTTTAAATACATCTTATATAAGCTTACATTTTTCTGCTTAAATACAAAAATCAAAATAATGAAGAAACTTTCAATACATTGTTTAGATTGAGAAACTGAACTGCTACTAATATAAAAATCTCAGAATTTTATAATGAAACTAAAGTTTTGAGATAAATTACACCTACATATTCATTTTTAATGAAGAGTTACATTTGACTTGACAGGCCAATTATCATAACATCCTGGGTCCACAGTATGTAATCAAAGTTATAATGTACCAGTCAATCAAAACATTTTGACTCTTTGTCTGTGCTTGAATTTTTCCATGACTTTGTCATATTAACTGGACGATATGTACACATTACTGAAGATATTATCTTCTAGCATGAATAGAAGTATGATTTAACCCTCACATATAGCTACTTAAATGGATTTGCAACAACTTCAATTATATTGAATATGATTTATTTTTATTTTATATGAAAATTACCACATTACCATGAAACACATTGAAGTGACAATGTTGATAATGATCAGTAAATCATAATTTCATTGTTATATAGTATAGATTCTTATAAGTTGGAGGTAGATTAGATACAATTTAAACAAAAACATATAATAAGAGACATTCTGGAAGAGAGAATCAAAATTGGTTTATTGCTTGTAAATGGATACTGTCCTTTCCTTACTAGGCTACCCAGACCTGAATAATCACAAAAACCTATATTAATTATAAAACTGTTTGGCCAATGGCTCAGGCATATTCTCACATTTCCCAGCCGCCGAGATCCAAATAATCACACAGAAACTATATCAATTGCAATATGGTTTGGCCAACAAATCAGGCATAGTCCTAGCTAACTCTTATATCTTAAATGAACTCATTTTTAATAATTTAGTTATTGCCACAAGGCTGTGGCTTTCCAGGAAAAGTTCTGGGTTACTTTCTTCTTCAGCAGCTACATGTCATCTTTTTGAGTCCTCTCTCTCTCTCTCTCTCTCTCTCTCTCTCTCTCTCTCTCTCTCATATATATATATTGTTTCATATTTTCTGTGTGGCTTTACTTTGCTAAGCCATTCTTTGAAACAGCTTTATTCATCAATCAATAAAAGCAACACATATGCAGAAGCACATCCCACATCAATTGCTGATGCAGCTGGTTGTTTAATTGGAACTCTCAAGTACTTCTATTTTCATTATTAAAAAGCAGAGGAGTTATGTTTTGGGGGACTGATTTTTTCTTTTATAATCTTAAGTGTTGCATTAGTAATTTGCTACCCAAATGCAATTCTCTTGAAGATGGCAATTCCACTTTCCTGACATAATTTTCCAGTCTTGTTTCAGCGGTGCTCAAAGATGTATACCTGGTGTCTGAGCTCATAAAACAAAGAGGCAAGCTACAGTGAAAAGAATTGTTGCAAAGGAATCAGTTCTGCAGACTGCCAACCCAGGGATGGGAACTGAAGATGTGATTCATGATATCTTGTGGTGTAGGGCTAAGGAAAGATTTCTAAGATTTCAGCATATGCTAGTGTACCAACAATACTGAAAGGAAATATTTCTAAGAGCTATGGTGTATCCTAGGAGACAGTAAGCAGACAGTGTGTTTATCTTCTAATCTATGACATCATTTTTCAAAATAATTGCTAACATCTTTACTGACTCAAATTTACCTGCTTTAAAATTTTATTTCATGAATGCCAGAAGAGTTTACACTTGAAACAGTATATCTTGAGAAAAAGACCATGTTGAATTTACACAGTCATCAAATTATAAACTGCCCTTTCGAATTCATAAAACTTAAAGTGTGAGAAGAAAAATAATTTCATAGGTCAAAAATATTATTTCAAGTCAAATTTTATGAAACATTATTTGACCTGAAATAAAATGTTTATATTTTTATGTGATTCTTGAAGAAATTTGGTAATAATAAAGTTAGATAGAATTTAACATGATCTTTGGTATTTTATCCTAAATTGTTGGAAATTTATTGTACATCTTCTGTTTCAACAAAACATTATCAAAATGCAATGTATGCTATTATACTTTTATTAATTTATGGCTTTTCTGGGCTCTAAAAAGTGGTCAAAAGGCACATGTGTTCATAATACCAGAAAAAAAGAAAAAATCCAAATCTGCAGAATGATGCAGAGTAAAGGCATCAGAGATATTACCAAATCAAATTCTGTATCATGCTCTATTTTGTAGTATAAACTGAAAGACTTTTAAAAACATTACAATATTTATAATACTATCACTTATATTCTAATAGTAAGAAAGTAATGTTCTCTATCTTGTTATTTTATATTTTATTAACAGTTCTAAAGCACCATGTTGTAGAAAGAACTAAACCATGGACTCTTTGATAATTATTATTTTTTGATCATAGAAATTTCTGATAATAATGCAGAAATGAGAAAAGCTATACCCTTGGAAACATTCAGCTGCTATTTGCTGAAGTTTCTGAAGTTCAAACATTCCACAGAAGCATTTAAAGAACTCTCCTTTTCAAAATAAGGATTCTTTAATTGACCATTTCCCTTCAACAGAGTACATAAAACCATATTATTGGATATGAATAAGCCTATACCTGCCAATAATTAGAGAAATTTTTCAAAGTTGGGTAATGCATCGGATTGGTAATATTCTTTCACCATTCAACTCTCCTCAAAACATACCTCAGGCCTAATTCCCAACCTCATTGTTTCAAATTTTCTCACATTTCAAATTTGAATATTTTTGAAGGGATAACAGATTCACTTTACAACATACTTTCCTGATGCATGGTCTCATCACAAGGTCCACAAACATGAAAGTTTATGTTGTTCTTCAGATTTCTTGGTGATGACTTCTTGTGTACAAGAAAAAAAAAAGAAAAAGGAGAGAAAGAAGGAGTCTAAAAATGCATGGTTCAGTACTGTTTATTGAATAAGAGATTAACATTAGATATAAAGGTATTTAAAATTGTACATTTGGGTCATATTCTGGCTTGCTTTTTATTGCTTTGGTTAAATACTGATCAAACCAACTTGAGGATTAAGGGGTTATTTAAAGTTAAAATTTGTACTTCACCATCAAGGGAAGCTAGGAAAGGAGATCAAAGTAGGAACCTGTAGGCAAGCATGAAAGCAGTGACTATGGAGGAATGCTGTTTATTGATTTTCTTCCAGGCTACATTCAGTTATCCTGTATATACAGCCATGCCTATGTACCCTGAGTTGGTAATGTGCACTGTTAGCCTGGTCCTCTTATATCAATTAGGAATCAGAAAAATGATCCACATACTTGCCCACAGGTTGATCTAATCAAGAGAATTCTTCAATTGGTGTTCCCTCTTCCTATCACATTGTCAACAAATATTAACTATCACAGGCACTAAATTTTAAGATGCCAAACCCAAATAAATAGAAATTGTTAGTTAACTGTATGGATAAACCATCTACTTCATTTCATTGAGGAAAGAATTCATATATAAGCTGAACCTGGCTGCATTGTAAAAAGAGCAAACTTTTTCAATAAGAAAGTAAATAACTTTGTATATCAAAGGAACTACAGACTGAGTCAACTAAAGATAAATATGATAAAATATAAGAAAAAATCAGGAAACAATAGGCTAAGGAACTCATGAACTCTTCAGTCTGTTTCCATATGAATAAGTCTGATTTAAGTATTCTATATCTTTGTACTCTCACAAAGTTTATGTCAGATAAGAGACTCTATTTTGGTTAGCTATTTAATGTGGTGGATTGAAAGATTAACTTTTGTGGTAATATAAATGTATTGGCCACCATAAGCCCTTTGGTAGTGACACTATTAGGAGATGTGGCTTTGTTGGGGTAGGTGTGGCCTTCTTGGCAGATGTGTGTGACTGTGGAGGTGGGCTTTGATGTCTCATAGTATCTCGAGCTACACCCAGTGAGACACCTCAGTTCTTGTTTTCTCTTTTGAGTCAAGATGTGTGTCTCTGAGCTACTTCTCCATCGTCCTGTCTTCTTGTGTGCCAAAATAATTGCATTTAATTGCATTTCTCCCTTTCCTTTTCCTCTTTAAAATCTCCCATAAAACCTTACTTGTTCATTTTCAAATTTATGGCCCATTTTTCTTTAATTACTATTACATATGTTTATGTTTTTATATAGATGTATATATTTATAAATATTACATACCCAGTTTGTATACATTTTGAGGGCATGGTTTTTCAATAATGTGTTCCTCTGATATGTCTGTAGTAACAGAAGGGACATTTTCAATGATTAGAATTATTTTTGTCTGTGAATCTGATGTAAAATATCTCAACTTGTTCTCAACCTCTGATGTAATAGAAGTCCTTTTGTATGTCTTTGTGGAAGATGAACATAAAGCAACAAAGATGAGATTTGTTTTAGGGAGAGAAGAGACTGTGTTTTTCACCAACATTTAATAATTGAGCTTAAGAAAATAATTCTGGCTATCAAAGCGATGACATGTAGAAAACAGTTCAGAAAATCAGCATATCATATTTTTTTTTGAAAAAGGGTTTCTCTGTAGCTTTTGGAGCCTATCCTGGAACTAGCTCTTGTAGGCCAGGCTGGCCTCGAACTCACAGAGATCTGCCTGCCTCTGCCTCCCAACTGCTGTAATTAAAGTCATGTGCCACCACTGCCCAGCAAGCATATATTCTTAACAATGTCTTAAACTAAGGGGTGTTTAAAAATGATATCTAAACTCACACAGTTGTTAGTTAAACAGTCACAGTAGTCCAACACATATCAGGAAAGATTCTTCTGAGGAAGAATACAAATGGAATGGCTTTTCTACAAGATTTGGGATGCTACTCTTCAATCGCTGAGAATGACACTTTCCAAGGCTCCAGCTGTGCTGCAGACACTTCAGAGAACCATTGCACTTGTCTGGGTATGATTGTCTTCAAATGAGCTTCAAGTCATTGTCGAGCATTGCTTACATGTGGTCTGGAACCCATTCAAATTTCATGGCCCTTTACTATACCTGGTAAATGTGCATTGTAGGGAAGCTTAAGGATTTATAAACATAAGGAGCTTTCCAATCATCAAGTTGTAGCAGAACAAAAATGACCAGTTTTTCACTCTTTGTAATCTTCTCCTCATGCCTTCCCTGGAACTCACTTACTCCCTTGAAGTGCAATGATGATCAACCTCTGCTTTACTCTATCTTTTTTTTTTCCTCATGAAATCTTTGTTTCTACATATATACATATTTAAAAGTACATATAAATTGAGTAAGGGTAACAATTTTGAGGTGAATACGAATAAAAAGCAGCTTCATTACTTTATTTCAGCAAGGCAATTATATCAAAAATGATGAATATGAATGGAAGTATTGTTTAACTAAATTTCAAACATTCCACTACTTTCTGGGACTTATCAGTATGTTACCAGTCAAATCAAACATTTAAATATGAATGAGCCAGAAATGTATACCCCTGTACTTGGAGTTTTTTTTTTTTTTTTTTTGAAGGGAGAGGTTATTGAAGTACTATTTTTTTTTTTATTTTCCTATTGTTTAATATGGAAAATGTCATAAGTAACATCAACTTGACTATTTTTCAATACTGGTCTTCAGAATGTAGAGTGTAATTCCATTTTCAAAGAATGTCTTCAGGTAATTTCTCTCAGGAATTTGAGAAAAAACACACAAAACAGAGCATACATTTAGGATCTCATTAAGACATCCTGTTACTAAACATCCCATAAACCCCTGCTTTTACTGTAGATATTCAGAACAGCTCTTTAACATTTCTCAGTTTTTCTCATTGTCCAGAAATCATTCTAGGTATTGATTCAGGGATCTTTGTGGATAGCTAATGAAAGAAACCCAATACCTACAGTTGTGAAATGTACTCAATTCTATCTTCATTCTGAAAACCGCAACAATTACATCTCATTTCTAGTAGACTTTTGTGCCATTGTTAAACAAATTTGAAGACCTTAACTTTTTACTCAGTATCATTATCTTCCCATCCACTATGTTGATGTGATAAGTACAATGAGAAACAGAAACATAGAATGATCCCCAATTATTTAGTACTACAAATTCTGTGGCAACACTTCTAGGTAAGGACTGAAAATTTTGGTCTTCCAAAAAAAATTTAATAAATGAAATTCTAGATTTGCTATGTTTAACCAGAACAGTAATTCACTTAGTAAAGAATCTGCTGAGAGTAATGGTTTTGATGAAGTAATTTTTTTTAGTAAAATGTATCTTTAATTTTCAGATGTGTGATCCAGATGTTCATTTCCAGATGTGCGATCCAGATGTTCATTCCAGATGTGCAATACAGATGTTCGTTTCCAGATGTGCAATCCAGATGTTCGTTTCCAGATGTGCAATCCAGATGTTTGTTTCCAGATGTGCAATCCAGATGTTTGTTTCCAGATGTGCGATCCAGATGTGCAATACAGATGTGCAATACAGATGTGCGATATATACAGATTCTGAAAGTAATTTTTAAACTTTGACTTTACAGTTCTGTGTAATCATCTGCTTTACTCTGGGACTAACTCTTAGCTTCACTTTTCAAATTCTGCATTTCAAACTTTCTATATATTCTTGATTCTAATTATAGGGATGTCAGTGTAACTTTATTGAATAAAAACATGAATTATTTCCTTAAAAAATTCATTCACAAAGTGATGTGGGAGTGATTTCTTACTAATAAAGAAACTGCCTTGGCCCATTTTATTGGTTAGAACATAGGTGGGTGGAGTAAACAGAAGAGAATGCTGGGAAAAAGAAGCTGAGTCAAGGAGTCGCCATGATTCTCCCACTCCAGACAGACACAGGTTAAGATCTTTCCTGGTAAGCCAGCTCATGGGCTACACAGAATATTAGAAATGGGTTAGAACAGTATGTAAGAGCTAGCCAATAAGAGGCTACAGATAACCGGCCAGGTAGTGTTTTAAAAAAATACAGTTTTCGTGTAATTATTTCGGGGCATAACCTAACCATGCGGGCAGCCGGGTGCCGGGGACACAGCCCTGCCACTCATATTTCAACAACAAAGTTTTGAGGGATCAGAGTTTCGAAATGAATTTATTCTCTCCTGTATGTTCTGCACCCCTATTGTCACCATAGCTGATGCTGTAAGAGATCCAGCGCTGTGCTTGAGCAACACATAAAAGATTGAAAAGTTTATAAGTTTGAGTGGCTTCTAATTCAGCAGCTCTCACAATGTCTGTTTATATTTTGGACACCTGAGCCCCAGGGCTTTGAGACAGAAGTGCTTCTTTCAGCTCAGCCTCAGGAAGACCCTGAGATTCAGCCGGAACCCTGAGGCAAGAATTTTAAGATGTGAGCCTGACATTCATCTGCTTTGAAATATCTAATATTGTCAGAAACAGACCCTTGCTCCTTACTTGCAGAATAATTTGACCTTTCTAGGCTTTTGTCCCCGAAGCTTTCTTCTTAGTGGACATGTTGTTTCATTGACTTTATGGAAATAATTAATTAGCTATTTTATCATTAATCACCTTGGGTCAGTTCTTTTTTACTTCAGGAATGTTAATGGACATCTCAATGTCATTTCCTGTATTCCAATGCCATCATCCACTATTAATATTCTACACTGTACCAAGTGGATATTAGCAGTAATTCACAGTGAATTTTTTTTATCACTTACACAAGTTATTTGCCTTCTGTATATCATTTATCTTATATAAATTAAACTTTGTAATATAAGATAAAATTAAACAAATGGTATCCAGGACAAGTATCAGCAAATGAAGGGTAGCATGCTTGAAAACATGAGAATCTCAAATGTATGGAAACCATACACTATGATGTCTTGCTTAGGATGTATGATATTGAAAGAATGCAAGCTCATCGGGCAAAGGAAAATATGACTAGAGGGGTCTTTAGTATGCAGGTGAAATTTTAACATAGGTATTGATAGATCTGACATGCAAATTCCAATTAAACATTGTGAATAATATCATCTTTTAAGGCTATTGCATTATATAAAATACCCATAATATTAAAAGCTGAATTTAGGTCAAGAGGTCATCAAATATATATGAGCTATTGACACCTCATTTTTAAAATATTTATAATGTTTGTAAGTATATCTATATACTTTATTTGATAATCTACTTGTAAGTTAACTACAATGCACATAAGTGAATAGTTTAATTCATAGATTCCAATTTAAAGTGAATAAATATTTTATTTTGAATAAATATAATTTAAAATTACTGTGAAAGAAATATATTCCAATGAAAAATAAAAAAATTAAGTCTTTTTTTTTTCTTTTTCTTTTTTTTTTT
>NW_026067931.1:8598899-8608652 GCF_014885135.2 Alexandromys fortis
GTATCGGGCAGAGTAGCCCCTGAGGATGACCAGGAAGTGTAGGAGGGGTGTCTGAGTTCCCTGTCCCGGGCTGCTGCCTTGGTCAGAAACTCACTCACCCCAGTGATGTCTCTCCTGGTGCCTGGACCGGAACTCCTTGCTGCTAGGTAAAAAAATTAAGTCTTAAAACCAGTATTTAGATTCTGCAACTCATTTTTGAGTTTAAATTTCTAAATAGGACTGGTTGTATGTCTAAGGTTGTTCCAATACATGATTTGGTCCAGTCTACTAAGTGTTCAGTTTATAGGGATTACTCACCAAACATAAAACTTGTCTAATTTCTATAAAGATTGTCTAAATTTTTAAAAGTTTTATGGGATATGTAAATAGATACTCATAAATACGATAAAACCAACCTAATTTCTAATCTCATGATTCTTATCAATTTCATCATGAGAAAAAATGGAATATGATTATCTCTGAGAGACTTCTTTCTTTGGCTCTCTGTTGTAGACAAAGACTGATAAAAAGCTGGGCTTAAAAACCAGTTAGAATTGAGCTGAAGCTTTACCCATACTGGCTAAAAGCCATAGTTCTGGAGAATTCTCTATATGATATTGGAAGTGAAAAGTAAACATCAGTCTCACCCAGCTATGAACTCTTCAAGCTAAAGTAATGACTTGCTTAGAAAAAATGTGCCCAAGGGTACCATTGTGGCGCAAATATTATGAGAGTAACCAAATACGTTTCATTGTTTTAAGATTTACTTCAAGAGATGGAACCTATATTTGACAGGGTTAATGAGGCCGAGAACCTGAGACTAGATAGGTCATGGGCTACTATCATTTTTCAAAATGAACAAAATAATTGAGTGATTCCAAATAACATATTGTTGTACTTATAAATCATTAAACATTCATCAAAGAAGCTTCTTTCAGTAAATTGTTTTTAATAGGGAACCCATAACCGATTAATGTGCAGAGAATAAGTGAATGTGGACTGCTAAGTTATAAATTTGGTTCAGACATCACAGCTCTACCCTCATGCTCAGAGATTTATGTAAAAGAGGTAGTTGAAAGATTGTAAGAGGCAGAAGTTCTGAAAATTCCAAGAAATAACTGTGTTCAGGACACAAATGGAACATGAATATACTAACTCACAAAGTATATGACATCATGGAAATGGCACATGCAAGCTCAAATTAGATGAAATTCTGCAAGAGTAGAGCAAAAGGGAATGAGTTCTCACTCCTAGGCAAGGAGATACTGACAACTGGTGCTGCTGGGAGAGAGAATTTTTTTAAAAAAATTTTACTGTAATATTACTGTGTGTACCAACCACACTCCAGAGCAAGCCTCATGCTCAGGAGATGTCAGCCAACACAAAATAGACTAATGGATTTTATTATTCACTATGTTCACTTAAGAGTGAACAAGGATATAAACTGGGTGGCGAGGTATCTAGAGGTGGATTTGGGAAGATTCGTTGGAGGGGAATAAATATCAGAATCTCAAAGAATAAATAAAAACATTTAATAACCTCAAATTGGACAAATATGAATCAATAAGATCAAATCTTGACTCCCACTATTTGATAACTGTTTTATCTTTAAAATATTTAATTTATTTAATCTTTTTTATTTAAATATTTTATCTGTAAAATATTTAAAATATATCTTTAAAATAAAATGTATTAAAATTTCAGTTTCTTAATCTATGTTAGGCAGATATGACATACAACAATTATGAGTATTGAACAAGCTATTACATTTAGCATAAGGAATAATCTTAGTTCTTCCCAGATGATTATTAATTATGCAAAAATCCTATAAGATAATGGACCTACTGATTTAGGATTACAGAGTATATAATTAAATATATAGACATAAAATAATAGACATAAAATAAACAGCTCTATGTTGTGTCTAAGTATGCTGAATCTACACGTATGAGAGGACAAGGGGGAAATTTTTTTGTAGCTTTCTTAGGAATTTCCATACCCAGGAGTACAAAAGAGTGGCTGCTAAAACAGGCAATTCTCAAGTATTGGGGAATTTTGTGGAATTCTTTTATTCTTTCTTTTAAAGTAGCTTCTCTTTTATTAAACTGAAGTTGCCTACATGAGTGTTGAGTTAGATCTTAAAATGGAGGCAAAACTCATCCTCTTCCTTCCAGCATTTTCCCTTGTAATTTAGATTAACAGTTGTTCTCATCTTACTTTTTCCTCAGGTGAAGAAGGAAACAACCAATAGGAACTTAAGGACTAAATTCTGTTCTGAGAGTCAGCACAATAGTGACAGAACACACGGAGGTGCGGTGTATTTGCATTTATCTTTCTGTGTACCTATTGACAAGGAGATTAGTATCCACTTGTGTGAGATGAGTTTTCTGACAAACTGATTTAAAAGGCTCATAAGAAAGTGATGTCTCTTAAGAAAACAGGAATGGGAAGTTTAAAATCTCAGAGATTGAAAGTAGCTGATGTCTATCTAATTCCCTAGCAACCCCAGACAATGAAACTTAAATTCTAATCTATTCCTAAACCACCGCGTACAAGAGCAGACACTATTAGATGGTACATGATAGATCCCCGCAGTAATTCATTTACTGCTTGATTCTATTAGGATGCTTTTAGCGGTTAGTGATAGACAACCTGAGTGATAATTGATTAAACCATAAGGATGTTTATAACCGTGGGCATTAGAGAGCACATAGTCCAAATGGGCTTTCAGTTCTTTGGAAATGGCAGGAAGGACTCCAGGTTTAGGATCATTCTGATCAAGTACATTCTGCCCTGTGATGTTATCTCTGCAGATATCCTGTTCCTTTTGAGCACTATGTCAGCAGAAATGATCATGTGCTTGGCATTTGATAGTTAGCATTTCCTGTTCCAGCTGCAGCAGAATTATCTTTGCACGTCACAGACCACAACAAGACCTAATCATAGCTAAAAAAAAATATATTGGCAAATTAGACTGAAACTTTACCCATTGGAGTGGGAGGTAGACAAGAAAAAATGTATTTGGGAATATATTATGGTAGATAATCATTCTATTATGAAAAAAATTGTTATAAATGATATTTTCTATTCTAAAATCATCCTGATGGAAGATTTTATTTAATTATGTGGGTTGTCATAAAAGAATAATAAACAAGGTGAGTGACTTAAACATGAAACATTTTTCTTTCTAAACTGTGGAAACTTGAATTCTATTATTAAGGTTTTAGATTAACCTTATATGTGATTAGAGCCCCTTACCTTACTTGTAAACTCACTCTCTTGTTCTGTTACTATACATCTATTCCAGGATGTGTGTTACTTGGTCAGGGACACTAAATCTATCCTTCTTTTGACCTCATTAAACTTATTTCCTAATAGGTCTTATCTCCAACTCCTGAAGAATGGAGGTGGAGATTCCACATACAAATAAGGAAAGTGAACAAGCATTCTCTCTGTAGCAAGGATCTTGTGCCATTTTGTCCACTCAAAGTGCAATATTTGAAAGATAAAATAATCACAGCCATAAATGCTATGAGGAACTATTAATTCACTCAATGGAGTTATTTTATTCAGCCATGAGCCATATAGTTAAGATATTATGCTAAGTATGTAAGCATTGAAAAACCAACATCAGGTTTGGACAGCATCGTTGTAACCTTTATTCTGAGGCTTCTAGCTTCTTGAGCTTTGCAATTTCTGGGTTCACCGCTCTCACCCATAGCTGGTCACTGATGATTCCCCATCTTCTTGGAGTGATTGTGTGCTGAAAAAAAGAGAAAGAGGGGAGAGAGAAGGAGAGAGGAAACGAGGGAGGGAGAGAGGCAGAGAGAGAGAGATCTGTGTGTATGACTAATTTTGGTTCTGTATCTCTCAGCTCTGATGAATATACATAGTTTGGTAAATGTATGAACCCCAAATCAGAAAAATTAGAAAATACATAATAAATAACTATCATTAGAAAAGCCTTACAGAAAAATATGAGTAAACCTAAAATAGTGTGATCAGTAGGATATGAATATTCTGAACTATTGATGCTTCAGTAAATACGATTTAATAAATAACTGGATACAAAAAAAGATATTTATGCTAGCAAGGTGTAATGAAATAGAAGAAATTTAGCCTGGCATATTTGAATGAGCTTGGTTGAATTTGAATGAAAAGCAGATGAAAATGCCCACCAGATACTTGATATATTTTGACTCCAGTTAGCTCTCTATCTGGTATTTATGGATCGGATGCAAGCAAGCTCCCTGCTCCAGCTCCTGATTTACGACTATCTGTTGCCTTGCTCCCCACAAGTATGTTAACAGACTCAATGCCTCTGGACTCTGTGCCTCAAATTAAGTGATTTGTTTTTCACATGATTTAGAATGTTATCTGTGTACAACAATAACTAAGAAGGAGAAAAATATCATGGACTTTTACTATTAAGGAGTTCATGGAAGAAGTTTGTAAAAATTATTAAAATGCAGTCTAAAATAACCACATTTTTATGGCAGTGCACAATCAATTATGTTCATTGCCCTCAGTGTGGGTAGTGCTACCAGTATATTTCTTTACCCATGCGCATACATTTCTCTATATAGTAGGTACTCAAACACTGAAGAATGTCTGTTGGCTGAAAAGTCATCTTCAAAGTAAGTTCAATATCTGTGACTATAGGAAACTGTTTCCTAAAATTTTGTTTATATTTTGTCCATATAATTTTATGTATCTCAAAAGGAGTATTCATATTAACTAATTTTAATTATTTAGAAAAAAATCTCTCTTGTTTTTTGTCTTAATGATTGACAATAACATCTATATAATAACTCAAAACAGAACCACAGATTGTTCTCTTTTATATTTCAATTATAAATGAATGTGTTTCTTAAAATATAATTTATTCAGTATGTGTGTTGTGTGTATATATATGTGCTATGTCTATACCCGGTGCCTGTAGAAGTCAGAGGATATTAGATCTGGAATCAGAGATACTTAAAAGATACTATGTGAGTAGTGGGAGTGAGCTAGGTCCTCTGCAAGAGTAAAAAGTGGTATTTACTGCTAAATCAACTTTTCTGTTTGAACTGGTACTTCTTGATTTTGCCTTGTGGTATATATATTTCTTTATCCTATTTTTTTCTGATGACAGTGAAGGGACAAAGTTCATGCAATTTGTATGAATAAAGCATATTTTAAAATGTGTCTGTTACTCAATCCCCAAGCTTTGTATTACTATCTCTGAAATTTCCAAAGAGAATAAATTATTTTTTATCAGATAAACACATTTGGTAAAGTAGCAGGATATAAAATTAACATGCAAATATCAATAGTCATCTTATATACAAATGACAATGGTCAAGAGAGAAATCAGAAAAATAATCACAATCACAATGCACTAAATAGTATCTTGGAATAAGTAAAACTATGGAAGTAAAAGCCTTGTATAATAAAAACATTACATCACTCTAAAATAAAACTGAAAAAAGATAGAAGAAAATGGAAATACCTCTTCCCATATTAATTGGTAGGGTTAATACAATAGGAGAATGTTCATACTTCCAGAATCAAATTCTAAGTCATCTCTATCAAAATTTAAATGTAATTCTTCACAGAAATTTACAAAATCTTATATTTCATATGTAAATACAAAAGACACAGGATAACTTCAACAGTACTATACAATAAAGAGAATCTCTTGGGGCTCTCACTGCACAAGATTTATTGTTATGTACTAGGGCTAATGTAATAAAAACAGCAAGGTACTGGAAAAGAGATTCCTTCATTAATGAGATAGAATTGAGGACCTATTACATTGAGTTTCTAAATAGGCAGATGATAGGCAACGGAGAAAAGACATTAAATGAATGATGTTGATCAACTTCAATCACTCCAAATATAATGAAACAATTTTTCTTCATCATCCAGCAAAAATCTCAGCTCACTGGAACTCCTCTTGGGCATCCTGATTTGTTGTGTGTTGTGGAGATCTTGAAGTGTGGGAGCTGTGGGTCTATCCCCTTCACATATGTCAGAAATTCATAAATGAGGTGGATATTGGAATGCGCTAACTCACCGACTTGATTCTGGGCCTGGGTGGGAACTGGGTGGGTCAGTCTGCCAACTTTAATTCGTTTCCACCACCCAGGTGAGCTCTCCAGTACGGTCCCAACTAGTTCACCCAGTGCAGCAGGCAGCAAGGATCTGGGTGGGTTCTCCTACTCTCAAGCCCTCAGTTGTAGCTCACCTCTGCACACTCACAAGGAACAGCTCTACTCTTTTGCTCAGGCAATGTGTAGGAACCACTCTCCAGATCGCTGCAGTAGGTGACAGAGAGGGTCAGCTCTTCCATTCTCGTGCCTCTGAGGCTAGCTCTCCTACCTGAGGCAGGTGGCAAGAGGTGGTGGAGGGCATGTTTTCGCTATGGATGCCACCACATGTTATATAATGCAGGGAGCAGTACATCAAGTACATCAGAATAAGGATTTGTCTTCTGAGTCAGATATATGAGAAGTTAGGGAATACACTTAAATTTATTTCCTCAGGGAATGATATTCTGGACTATAATTCTATAGTATAGGCCTAAGAACCCAGTTACTAAACAAGACCTTATGAAATTAAGATATTTTGGTACAGAAAATGGAACAAACGATCTGAGGAAGAAACAGTCTGCAGAATGGGGAACACCTTACCAGCTCTATATCTGGCATATGCAAAGACCTCAAGAGATAAACATGAGGGAAACAAAACTAATTAAAATATGGGACTCGGGGCTAAATAGAGATTTCTCAAAAGACAAAATGCAAATAACTGAAACATTTTTTAAAATACTCAACAATCTTATATATCAGGAAATTCAAATTAAATTACTTTATGATTTTATCTTACCTCAATCAGAATGGCTAAATTCTAGGATACAAATAAAGACAGTTGCTGGTGTAGATAAACTGAAAGGAAAGACTAATTCAAGATGATGACAGTGAAAAAGATGAATCAGCTATAGAAATCTAGAGTATAGGATTCACAGAGAACTAGAAAAGGGTCTCTCACAGGATTTAGCTGTACCCATAGGATTTTATATCTTATTCTAGAGATACATACTTCTTCATACTCATTGCTGCTCTATTCATTAAAAAATAGTAATTAGAAAATATTAGATGTCAGCTGTATGTAGAATGGATAATGAAAATAGAGTGCATTTACACAGTGGAGTATTATTTATCAATTCAGAAATATGAAATGATGCAATTTTAGGTAAGAGAATTCAGAAGCAGAAATAACAAATACTGGGTATTTTGTCTAATTTTCTGATGTTATTTTTGGATCCTTAGATATATAATTTCTGTTTAAAATATATACAGATGTCAGGAAATAAGTAAATGATGGTAGTGAGTATACTTCAAGGGAAGGAAAACACCACACTGTGATATAAAGCATTACACATGAATAATAGAAGATGAGTTAAATGGAAATGGGTATAAAAGGGCAGCATATATAAGCCATATTGGAAGAGATAACAAACATCATAGGCATTTTACAAGATCACTGGAAACCAAAAATATCCCTAAACTATATACATACACGGTTATAAAAAACACTTAAATTGAATTTCCCTATAACAATTGACCATTATCTATCAGATACAATGGACTAACCAAAACAGAAGAACTAGGACTGGGTTACCTTTTTAAGAGTTCTTAGCAAGTGAAGTTTTATATAATCTGAAACATTTTCAGATTGTTGTCTATGTTTCTACTTATCCTTTGGAACTTTACAGGATGTCTCTAGTGCTGAAGACATCACCTACTTGAAGAAGAACATGAAAAAATGAAGCTGACAGTCACACAAGAGCCTCATTCCCTACTCTTAGCTTTCATAGGTGTTAGGTCTGCTACTAGAGGAGGAAAGAGATCATGAGTCATTTACGTGTGAAAAATGAAAATCAGAACATGAGAAAATCTAGGAAGATTTATAGGTTGTATATGTATAGGTACATCTATACATACAGGGGTGCAATCTAGCACTATGGGCATGGAAGAAACCAATCACTTTTGATTGTTTAAGGTCTGTTACTCAAGTTAAATGTAATATTGGACACATGGTTAATGAAACAAGAAAACTGTGACAAGACAGTCCAAGAGAACAATGGAAGAATGTAATGCTATTTTTCTGTTGATTGGATAGAGTATTAAATTAATATCTAAAGAGTTAACCTTAGATCCAAACGATTAGTGGTTCAGTTAGTTCTCATTAGGGAAGTTTGTTCTGCAATCAATCATAATTTAACATAGAGACCCACAACCAATAAAGGAACAAAGAATAAGATAGTGCAGAATTCTAAGCCTTAAATGGGACAACTATATCAAATCCATCCTACTAAGGTTCAAGAATGATGGAAGAATAGAGGGAAGAAATATGGTAAAAGCCAAAGTATTGGAACACTCAAAGAAAGAGTGTTATCCAAAACCAGGTGGTGGTGGTGCACGCCTTTAATCCCAGTAACTCGGTAGGCAGAAGCAGGTGAATATCTTTGAGTTTGAGGCCAGTCTGGTCTTTAAGAGCTAGTTCCAAGACAGGCCCCAATGGTACAGAGAAACCCTGTTTAAAAAAGGGGGGGGGGGTAGGTGTTTTCCAGAAACAATAGCACAATTGCAAAGGTAGTTAAACAGTAGTTGAGAAAATATTCAGGGGACTTTTGCAAGATGGAGGGAGGTAGAATTCTAGGATGGCAATAGGAGGAAAGAATAAATACCTATCCATACAGAAAGAGTTATGGGAAGTTGGTAGGTGCTGGGGAAAGAAGAGTCAGTTTTGTTGCAAGATGCAGGCCCTGGTAGGTTGTTTATTGTTCAGCAAATGTCACATGTCCACAAGTATAAGGGCAGTACAAACTGTAGTTTGTTGATTTTTTTAAATCAAAGGTACAAACAAGAAACAACATTGGGTGGAAAAGGAATCAGAATTGGATCGAGAAAGAGTTAGAGAAGATGGAGTATATGATGAAAACACATTGTAAGGGCTTCCATGGGAAGTCAACAAAGCCTGTCACGTTAAGTTGAGGCAGGATCTACCCCCTTTCTCCAGCATTAATGCTGAGCATAGCATCCCACCATGGGGGCATGGAGAACTCTGAGTAAAATTTAAAATAAAATTAAAAATAATACTTTTTAGGTAATTTCAAAGAAATAATTAAAATGAGAAAACCATTTAATAAAACAGCAAGTAAAAAAAGGATCAAATAAATGTGAACCTCACCTCACAACTCTCTTCATTTAAATTATCTAAAATATTGCTGGGTCCAGGGTAGGTTGATCCCAAATTTCCTGAGAAACGGAAACACTGATTTCCAAAGTGATTGCACAAGATTGCATTCCCACCAGCAATGGATGAGGGTACCCCTTCCTCCACAGCCTCTCCAGCAAAGGCTATCATCGGTGCTTTTGATTTTAGCCATTCTGACAGGTCTAAGATGATATCTCAAAGTTGTTTTGATTTGCATTTCCCTGATTGCTAATGAGGTTGAGCATGACCTTAGGTGTCTTTTGGCCATTTGAACTTCTTCTTTTGAGAATTCTCTGTTCAGTTCAGTGTCCCATTTTTTAATTGGGTTAATTAGCATTTTAAAGTCTAGTTTCTTGAGTTCTCTATATATTTTGGAGATCAGACCTTTGTCTGTTGCGGGGTTGGTGAAGATCTTCTCCCAGTCAGTAGGTTGCCTTTTTGTCTTAGTGACAGTGTCCTTTGCTTTACAGAAGCTTCTCAGCTTTAGTAGGTCCCATTTATTCAATGTTG